>NC_048411.1:29994461-29995467 GCF_013103735.1 Etheostoma cragini | reverse complement strand
CCCCCCCCCCCCCCCCCCCCTCGGTGCACAGAGGTTTGCTGGTAAACCCGGCGTGATCAAACGTTGCCTCCTGTTGCCCTCGCAGAGCCTTCCTCACCTGGGTGCACATTTTGATGTTCTTTGTTTCTATTTCAAATGCATCAGAGCTGCTACTGTTTCTAGTCACTGTCCCATTATCTTTATTGTTCTATTTTTGACCAAATCACTCGATACCGCAACAATATTGTAGTGTTGACTCGGTGCTTCAAGAGATTTTAGATAAATAATCATCAGTAATGTGGATATAATGACTGAGTGGGTAAAGGTGAAAAATAGAACCGCTACAACAGTCTTGTAAGATCAGGAAATGACATCACTTTACTGTAATGCAGCCTTTAACGCCAGGAACAGACACTTATGTCATATTAGGGTGTTACGATATCCAAAATCCAAGACGAAATCTAGTCTCACATCACGATGTTGATATAATATCGATATATTTCCGAGCTCTACTAGAACATATTCCCATTTAAGAAGCTGGAGTCAGAGAACTTTTGACTTTTTTCCCATTAAGAACGACTCAAACCCATTAATCGAGCAAATAGTCGACAACTTATCAAATAATCTCTCTGCAGGTCTAGAAATAAAGTTTGCACGTGTTCTTTCTTATTAAAATGACTCTAACCGTTTACTATAATAACTAAAATAACCCAGAAAGACAGTTGGAAGATTGATTTGACGCCTCGTTCAACAGTTACCATCTGACGGAGTAGAAAATGGGTTTAAATACATGACGTGTGATACAAATATGTGTTATTTGGAACTGGTATTTTTGCTGTATTTTCCTCCTTTTGCTCTGAACTGCTCAATAATTCATGTTGTATAAACAAGGAGGTGCCGCACGGCTCCCTGGGTAATAAATCTGTAAACATCCCACTCGGTCCCTGATGGCCCACAGTCAAAATAATGCTCCCAATGCAGTCTGGGTAAAATATAGTATACATAGTATAGTCTAGACCTGGTCCGT
>NC_048411.1:29993178-29994361 GCF_013103735.1 Etheostoma cragini | reverse complement strand
CCTAATACTGTATCTGAAGTCTCTTTATATAGACCTTAGTGGTCCCTAATACTGTCTCTGAAGTCTCTTTTATATAGAGAATTCATCGGTTCAAATGAATTCAAATAGTAACCAACGTGCCACAGCTGAACAGAAATATCGAAACATCCTCAGAAGACAGGAGGCGGACTCTGTACCGAGCACGCTCGACGGGGTCACTAGGTCTGAAAAGGAAACTGATCCTGTTTCTCGTCTCCTGCGGACGTTTCGTTACTTTATCATTCACCTTGAAACCTCAGTTCTGTAATCACCAGAGTGAGAGGATGAAACTTTGTACAAACCCAGAGCACGGAGAACCAGATTGTTGTCTCGTGAGTTTCTGAAATGCATTGTTTCCTATTTCATGTTGACCCAAAGTCAACACGTGATGATAAAATCATTGATTATTTACATGGAGTTCATCGATTGTCTTCATGCTTAACAACAACAAAGATATAAATCATAAGATAAGATAAGATAAGATAAGATAAGATAAGAAGACCTTTTGTCCCACAGTGGGGAAATTGCGAAGATAGGAGTAAGATAGGTGAGTGTACAGAGAGAGATAAGAGACAGATGTATGACATCATACAGGTAGAGGACTCAGCTGTTAACCCTTGTGTGGTATTCGAGTCAAATTGACCCATTTCAGATTTTTACAAGAAGAAAAATGGAACAGGTTGTATTGTTTCTACCTGATAATCAGCGTCCTTTCCTTATTTCCTGAGATAAACATGTATTCCTGACTCAGAACATTATTCTGGATATGACACTTATGTTGTTTCCATAGAGGATTTTTAACATGAATTATAACCTTATGACTAAAACTAACCCCACTTCCATGTTTAATAGTGTGCTAGTGGAGACTGATGCATTCCTTAAACATATATGTTATCTCAGCTGTTGGAAATTGAGATAAAGACAATATTTGTTGATAGATTATGAAGTAAAATTTGATTTCAGAATTGTTTTTAAAACCCTGAATACGTCAGTTTGACCCGAGGGACACGAGAGGGTCCCGACAGTGAAGGCAACACGAGGGTTAAAACATAACCAAGGGCGCCCTGGTAGCTCAGTTGGTAGAGCGGGCGCCCTTATTTAGAGGTTTGCTCCTCAACGCAGCGGGCCAGGGTTCGACTCCGACCTGCAGCCCTTTGATGTATGC
>NC_048411.1:29991859-29993078 GCF_013103735.1 Etheostoma cragini | reverse complement strand
TAGGGGACCACTAAGGTCTATATAAAAGAGACTTCAGATACAGTATTAGGGGACCACTCTAAGATGTGCAGTGTGCAGGGAAGTGGATCCGAGCCGTTACCTGTCTTTGGGTCGAGGATCTCGGGGGACAGGTGGGACGGCGGCGTGCCGGGGGAGAAGTGTTCGTTGCTGTAGGTGATGAGGGGCGTCAGAGGGTGGACATGGTGGGCGTGCTGCACCACGGGGACTTTATTGGACTGTTGAAGAAATAAAAACACAGAAGAAGAAGTGAGCAATGTGCAACAGGTGTCTGAAACACAACATTTAGAATTAACGGTTTAAGAGTAATTAAATTAAAAAAGGACACCCAAATTAAGAGAAACATACAAAAAACATAAAGTCTTTCCGTATAAATTAACCCTCATGTTGTCCCCATGTTGTCCTCATGTTGTCCCCATGTTGTCCTCATGTTGTCCCCATGTTGTCTCCATGTTGTCCCCATGTTGTCTTCATGTTGTCCCCATGTTGTCCCCATGTTGTCCTCATGTTGTCCCCATGTTGTCTTCATGTTGTCCCCATGTTGTCCTCATGTTGTCCCCATGTTGTCTCCATGTTGTCTCCATGTTGTCCCCATGTTGTCCTCATGTTGTCCTATATCAATGTTCTTTTTAATTCCCCAAAATAACATGATTGATTCCACCCAACGCTCTTTGGCAAGGACAAATCTCTACTTTCATTAATTTTGGGGCGTCTTATTCAATTTTATAGCATTGTAAAACAAATGGAAGTGTTGTTGAAATAGTATTGAGTAAAAGTTGACATATTCCAGTCTGTGATTATCATCAACATCCATTCCTTTAATTTTAATCTCAATAATTCCTAATTTCTGCTTTTCTAACACAAACATTAGGTACAATTTCCTATAAATGAGGTTTATTGACCATAAATTCCAAAAATAATTGTAAAACTAAAGTTAATAAGTTAGTGTTACGTAGTGTTGAAAAGGTCAAAGTGACAAACATTGAAAAAAGGGACAAAAACATAAGAAAAAGCTAAAAATATTTATTAAAACTGTTTTTGTATTTTTGTTCCAACATTTGTCACTTTTTTCAACGTTCTTTTGTCAAATGTGTCCCGCTGCAGATTTTCCAATGTTTTAGACACATATGATGATAATAACGGTCCGAAAGGATGTCAAACTGCACATGTTTTTCTTGAAGGAACCAACACCTAACCCCCC
>NC_048411.1:29988714-29991759 GCF_013103735.1 Etheostoma cragini | reverse complement strand
TCCTTTAGTTACTACTTCCTTTAGTTACTAGTTACTTTAGTTACTCCACTACACTCGTCTGACAGCTTTAGTAACTAGTTCCAGGCACTTATGACATGACGTCTAATAGATTAATCCAGCAAGCAACCCACAGATTAATCGATAAAATGAATAATTAATCAGTAAGTAGGGGCCCACAATGTCAACGCACAGACACCCCAATCTCCCCCCACACACACACACCCACACACTCACACAAACCCACACACACACAAACACACACACACACACACACACCCCGGTGTAACACGGGGAAGACAATCATAATAACCAGCGTCTCTACTTTCATTAGGCAGCGCTCCGTCTTGCAGCCATTTCCCCTGGCTGCCCGGCTCAATGGACCACTTGTTGGCTCAACTCGTCACATGGGAGGGTCAAGGAGGGGTGGAGGGGGAGGGGGGGAGAAAGGAGTCCTGTTCCTCCAGGCTACCCCCCCCCCCCCCCCCCCCCCCCCCCCCCCCCCCCCCCCCCAACCTCTCCAACGTGGTCTGCTGTGGAACAAGGTTTGCATTGAGACGTCTGTGCACTCTCTTGCTTCACGCTGCTAAGCATTGCTCCAAATCTTTAGCTTTTTTTTTTTTTTTTTTTAATGCCACTTACAAAAATAAAAAAATAAGAAAGCAAATACGAAAGGTCCAACCTTTTCCTCCCTTTTCAAATCTGTAGCAAATTGGGTTTTCTCCCAAGTCTAAAGCCCGCTTTGATTCTGCTAATGCCTGACGGAGCGAGGACAAATATTTACTGGTGTTTAAACACGGCTATATTAAGATCTCTCTGCTCGGGTCTTTATTTTTCTATTTTTTTTTTAGCTTCTCCAGACTTAAAGAGCGCGTGAGGTCAACGCGTCCGATGACGCGCAGAGAAACACGGTTTCTCACAACGCTGAAAAAAGGCTTTGATGAGGCTTTCGCGGCAGGAACAGTGTTGACCTGCTGGCTCGACTAGCCCGACTCCCCCATGTCATGTATATTTGAGTTGTGCTTTGTTGTTCTACTTAATGTACAATGCGCCTGGATTTTTTCCCTATATTGTGAGGGCTGTTTGAGACCTCTAGACCTGGGTGCCAACACATTTTTTGGGAAGCGCTTCAGTGAGAATTTGAAATGACGCTTATTACTTATTCATATCTTGGAATACACCAATCGTGTGCTCTACACATATTTCTCTAAGTTTGAAGGCACTAGTTTTGACTCCGGCAGAAGCCAGGGAACGAAGGACGCCCTTTTCAGTTCAGCAGCCCCGAAACCAAAATGTGGAGAGAGAAAGAGACGGAGAACTCAGGTTGCACATGTGCAAACCCACTGGGACCTGTATCCTACCTGCCAGAGCGTCTCCATTAAAAATAAAACATGCAACAAGCAACAATCCCTCTCTTTAAATCTGAACATTTCGGAGTGAAATCACTCAAAATCAGCATCGCTTTGTGATCGAATTCAAGCGCTCTGCAGAGATCTGAGGAGCATAAAACGTGGTTATGTGGAATCACTAAAAAGAAAAAAAAAGAGCTAGACTAATGCCTCAATCATGAGTGAAAACCAAACACCGGCGCATCAATGCCCTTCTTTCACCGGCTGCATGCGTGGAGGGAATATTCCTCCGGCCCGGGAGAGCTCCGTACGTCTAGTTTCACCATCTCCAAGCAGAGTGGAACGAGGAAACCGCGAGCTTTAAACAACGTGCATGCGATAGGACGGATAAAGGGCAACCTGGAGCCAGATGGTATCTCCAACCACAGACGGAATTTGTGCTCTTTGCATAGACGTGCTTGTTGCAAACAGGTCTGCGGTGGTGCAAACGTCTGCGCTGCATGGCGAGTGTAAAACACCCAGAACGGGTGTTAGAGGCGTTGGTGTAACATACAGGGGAGACCAAAGCTGGCTAGTTTGGGCGCCCGGTTAGCTCCGTTGGTAGAGTGGGCGCACAGGCACCACGGTGGCTAAGGGGTTAGCACTTCTGCCTCCCAGCAATAAGGTTCTGGGTTTGATTCCAGGTCGTTCCGGGCCTTTCTATGTGGAGTTTGTATGTTCTCTCCCCGTGTGTGCGAGGGTTTCCTCCGGGTGCTCCGGTTTCTTCCCACCATAAAGACGTGCATGCTGGGTAACTAGGACTACAGTTGACAATTAGTTAACTGGCTAACACTGGCGCATTCACAGAAATGCTGATTAATTTGTATTGTCCTAATCAAATATATATATATATATATATATATATATATATATATATATATATATATATTTGCTGCATGTCATCCCCCCCCCCCCTTCCTTTTCATGTCTTCAGCTGTCCTGCCAATAAAACGCGTAAAAATGCCCCAAAAATGATCTTAAAAAAAAATAAAAACTGGCCAGTTCAACCCCCAATCAACCCCCTCCCAAATACCTAATAATAATAACAAATACTTTTACCTAAATAAAAACATTTGCACAATAACTTGATGCTAAAAAATTACAAACTGTCGCCGAAAAAAAACAGAATAAAGAAAATGTATGTGCTCGAAATTAGCAAAGGAAGCTTTAGTTTGACTGTGTTTTCACAATACACTTTCATAGCATTTCTACAATGCATTGTTTAAGAAACAATCTTTTTTACCCTAATTTCACTTTTACTTTGACATTTTCTTAAACATTTTTATTTCTTTCTGTAGCTGTGTTACTTTATGTTGCTTTATACAGTCGTTGACTCGCTCTTATTTCACCTTAAAGTTGACTTTGAGCAACTGCAACTAAACAATTTCCCTCAATAAAGTATACGACATACAAGTACTCCTTGAGTATTCAACAAAAACGCATAAAAAAACACTAACAATTGGGGAAAAAGGCATTTAAATAGAGCAAAAAGTGAAAAGGTCCCAGCAGCAGCAGTTCATAACGCACACTACAGGTAATGGAGGAGGATAAGGTGTTGCACATTCCTGAGAAGTTGGCAGCCTCAGTAATACATAGACAAATATATGAAGGTGCAAACATTGGTTTGATTAATTGGGACGTAGTAAGAGGAAGGTCTAAA
>NC_048411.1:29985856-29988704 GCF_013103735.1 Etheostoma cragini | reverse complement strand
GAAAAAGATGTCTGTCTCTTAAGAGGGTTTGAAGCTTAAAAAGAGCCGAGGTGGCAGTACCTCGCTCTGCTGTCCAACTTGGAACGGCGCTAAGAAAAGCACAGTCCCTGGTCAGTGTGGGTGGAGGGGCGGATTTCATTCAAGCAAACATGTTTTTGGACCCCGCACATCTGAATTGAATTACTAGGCAAACAGCCGATGGGGAAGAGAGCTCAGAACAAACTGAATAACCCCGCACGGCTTTGTGTGTCTTTGTGCTCGGTGGTTCTGGGTGGGAGGCTTCGGAGGCCTTTCACAAACTCCAGGAAAAGACGGGGCTGAAAAGAATGCCTGGCATGCTGGGAAATCCAAGCCTTGGGTTTGTCAACGCCAACAGGAAGCGGACGGGAGAGGGGACTGACCGTGTCGTATGTCTTTAAAAAAAAAAAACTCCCAAACTGTGCCATTCATCCATCTCAGACAACGTGTGCTCTGAAAAGTCATCACCTCTGAAAAAAGGGGTCGATGTTGTGGTTTAAAGCGTCACATCCCAGGGCTGCAACCATGGCCTGTTTTCATTGGCGATTATCTTCTGGATTAATAGATCAGTGGTTGAAAATGCTGAAAAATGTAGATCAGCCTAGGATCCTCAAACATACTCGTATGACACAGAGGAGAGGAGAAAGTAGAGCACGTTCACATCCAACCAGCTGACATCTGGGACATTTTTTTACCCAAACCGATTGATTGATTTTTTAAAATACTGATTAATTTGATAGTTGACAATTAAATCGATTGACGGATCAAATCTTTGCACCTCTGAAATATCCACAGTGAGCATTAAAATGCCCATATTATGAAAAATAATTCCCTTTTCTCTGGGATTTGGGTGGTTATTTAGTGTCTCTGGTGCTTCCACACACATACAAACATGGAAAGAAACCACCAAACTATCCATGGTGTTCTGAGTGAGATCTGGTCCCTGGATGTCCTCTGTCTTCAGTCTCCAGGTGAGCTGTCCAACATCTGCACGGCGTCCTACGTCACTAAATCTAGATCTCCAAAATAACTACTTCCTGTCCCTGTTCTACTTCCCGTCCCTGTTCTACATCCTGTCCCTGTTCTACATCCTGTCCCTGTTCTACTTCCTGTCCCTGTTCTACTTCCTGTCCCTGTTCTACTTCCTGTCCCTGTTGTGTCCCTGGTCTAGAAGAAGTCTCCCAGCTGGTCCTGCCTTGGACTGACCAAAGCTGGAGAAAGATTTATCAGCTGATGGATCTTACCGAGCTACTGAGCATGTGCAGCTCCCAACAAAACTAGGATAGAAGAAGAGATGTCTCACTCTGGAGCTAAAACTAGAGAGATGTCTCACTCTGGAGATAAAACTAGAGAGATGTCTCACTCTGGAGCTAAAACTAGAGAGATGTCTCACTCTGGAGCTAAAACTAGTGACATGTCTCACTCTGGAGATAAAACTAGTGAGATGTCTCACTCTGGAGATAAAACTAGTGAGATGTCTCACTCTGGAGATAAAACTAGTGAGATGTCTCACTCTGGAGCTAAAACTAGTGAGATGTCTCACTCTGGAGATAAAACTAGTGAGATGTCTCAGTCTGGAGATAAAACTAGTGAGATGTCTCAGTCTGGAGATAAAACTAGTGAGATGTCTCACTCTGGAGATAAAACTAGTGAGATGTCTCACTCTGGAGGGAGAATTGAACACACAGGGTGAAAACAGGATCTGTTTCTTGAAAAAGAAACCATGTTAAACCTATTCTGGTACAACCTCAAAATGCAGTTATGAACATGAAAATGAGCAGAATTTGGGCGCTTTAAATAAACTGGGAGAAAGAGAGAAAGATTTTACTAAAATCAGCGTGGGATGTGGACGAACTTCAGAGGGATCTAGCGTGGAAATGTTCATTTGTTACCTGACAGACTGTAATCTCACAACCTCATTCTGCTCTCCTGAATCACTTTACTTCACTGAATCTCTTCTCGTTCCTACTTTCTGAAGAGGATCTCGTCTCTGCAGTGGCCCAGCAGGGCTGCAGACCTCAGATCAGTATTCAGTTCAGTCCTCCCAAAGCCTTTGATTTCATGATGGATCCCGGTTTTCACTGCCTAATGCAAAGCGAGAGACTCTCACCGGGCGCCCACTCAAAGCTCCGTTAAAGAAAATGGGTCAAAAAGCAAACATAAATATCTCTTAGGAAGAGGAAAAAAACAGCAGGTTTTCAGTTAAAACTGCAACCTAGCTGGGGAGGGGGGGGGCACAAATCGGTTCACATGTGTATCGTGGTTTTTAATGTTTAAGATTCCTCTCCCCAGAATCGATACTCCTGATTCGATTTTTGATCCCGCTAATGGCGAAAGCATCCTTTTTTTCTAGAAATGGTAGCAAAATCCATGTAATGTTCTTCTTTACAAATGAAATAAAACTTCAGACTGACGTGTGATGTGCACTCTTCTTAGAAAAGAATTTTTTAGAAATGTCCCACGATATATATCGTCTCTAGAAGTGTTTTATTCAACTTTAGTTTATGTATTAACCTTCTGAGGTTTAAGGGCATTTACTCAATTTTTACACATCTTCTTAAATACTCCTTTTAAGGGTATTTCCATATAACCTGATCCCCGTGTGTTGCACATGAAATTGTTCAAAAGTGGTCCAAGACCAATGTGCATTTAGAGAATTTGACCCTAAAGCCAAAAAGTGATTTTTTTGGTGAATTTCTCAAATCTTGTGAAAAAGAAAACAAGTCTTTACTCATGTAGACAAACTGTTATTTTGCTGGTCTAACAGGGAGGTGTGTTCAGGTGCATTCTGGGCGTGCTGGTCTTACAGGGAGGTGTGTTCAGGTGCATT
>NC_048411.1:29983836-29985756 GCF_013103735.1 Etheostoma cragini | reverse complement strand
CCGTAGAAGGTTTCATCGGGGTACGATTCCATCGACAGACCGTACATGTTGAGTTGTTGCCCGGCCCTGTTTGCAAAGGAGAGTTAAAGGAAGAGAAGTTCACTCAAAGCAGAGTTAAAGGAAGAGAAGTTCACTCAAAGCAGAGTTAAAGGAAGAGAAGTTCACCAGAAGTCTAACAGCTTTCAGTGTGGGAACTAAAAGAGGAAGTCGCCAAGCCTGATCTGACAACCTGTGACTAAGGGGGGTCATCTGATCCGTTGTGAGACGCTCTAATAAGGGGCGTGGTGTACCCAGGGCACGGAGACTAGAAAGTGACCCCCTCCACCCCCTCCACCCGTTGGTCCTCAGCTCTGGGCCAGGAGCCCACATGCCCCTCTGGTGGGCTGCTGCTGACAGCAAGCCAGGCTGATTATGTGCTCATTACGCCAGCCGCAGGGGGGGTGGGGGGGGGTCTGGCTAAACAGGCCTGCAGGCCCCCCAGGCCCCCAACACTGCACTAATGAGAACAGGGGGAGCGGATGGGCACACACTGGGGGGCCGAGGATTACTGCCCAGAGAGAGAGACACACACCAGCAGGGACTCCTGAAGCAGACCTGGACTTCAGCGACCAGCGGTTCCTTTCACTGTCCGCTGATCTGCTCATCATTTTCTGGATTAATCGATTACTTTGGTCTATAAAATGTGGATCACTGTGTTCCCAAAGCCCAAGATGACGTCCTGAAACATCTCGTTTTGTCCACAACTCCCAGATGTTCAGTGTACTGTCATCAGAGGAGAGAAGAAACTAGAAGATCTTCAAATTTAACTCGCTGGAATCTGAGTTTTTAGTCCAGAAAAAGAGACTCAATCCGATTTATTAATTATGCAAATAGTTGCCTATTAATTTAGGAGTTTCAGCTCCCGAAATCTGCGTCCGTAACACTTGAAACACACGAACATTTTAGGATACTGGCCATGCGTGTATCAACAGGAAGCAGCATCAATACTGCAGAGATTAACTGTCAACTATGAAGATAATCTATGTTGATAATGGATTCATCGTTGAGTCATTATTTTATGTAAAAAAAAGGTTAAAATTCTCTGTTTCCAGCGTGTTAAATGTGAATATCGTCTAGTGTCTTCTCTCCTCTGGGAAAATAAACTGAATATCTTCGAGTTGTGGACAAAACGAGACATTTGAGGACGTCGTCTTTGGCTTTTTGGGAAACACTGATCCACATTTTGCACCATTTTCTGAGATTTTACAACCCAAACAACTAATCCATTAATGGAGCAAACACTCGACAGATGAATCGACCTTAAAAACAATCGTCAGTTGCAGCTCTGGATGATATCGTGTCTCTTATACCTGCGCTGGTAATGTGGTGTTTTGAAATAGCTTTGAGATTTCTGCCAATTCTTGTTCCTTGTGGAAGAAGAATTAGAGGATGTTTAATAGAGATCAGAGCGTCCAGGGAAGGAGCATCCCGTGGCAGTTCAGATTGGGGCCATACGGCCCCTATGCTAATGGGGGCCGGCTCCGGCCTGAGAGCCTCAATTATTCAACAGACAGGTTTGTTTAGGATTCAGGCGGTACTGCTTTTGGTAGTAATGGTGGCGGTGGGAGGACTGGGAAGAAGGGAGCGAGCTTTTCTGTTAACGCGCGGCATCCCGGCATCAATACACACACACACACACACACACACACACACACACACACACAAGCACGCACACGGACAGACACACACACACGTTAGCACGCACCCACCGTTCAACAACCCAAAACCGCCAAAAAGACCCCTGTGTTCGGAGGGCTGCCTCTTCATGAATAAAACATCTAAGGCGCTGCAGGGCCAGGTGATGCAGTATGGGTAACATGTCAGGAGTGACTGAGGAGGGGAGGAGAGGAGAGGAGGGGAGGAGGAGAGGAAACGAGAGGG
>NC_048411.1:29981381-29983736 GCF_013103735.1 Etheostoma cragini | reverse complement strand
TGTATCTGAAGTCTCTTTTATATAGACCTTAGTGGTCCCTAATACTGTATCTGAAGTCTCTTTTATATAGACCGTAGTAGTCCCTGATACTGGATCTGAAGTCTCTTTTACATAGACCTTATTGGTCCCCTAATACGCGACTGACTCTCTGGATCCGGTGATCTCGGCGATGGACGGGACACCGTCCTCACGGAGCGCATTGTCAAATTTGGGAAATTGTTGATGGGAATCCCGGACTGAATTTAAGTCTCAATAGAAACCAATTCAATCCCTTTTAAATAGAATAACTGCTGACCTGTGAGCGACCCTGTTGGTTGCAGCGGACTCAGTCTAGCTCAGTTAGACCGTGTGTAACATTTTGACATCTGTGCATCCACAATCCACAGATGTCAGAATTAAGAGAAGAAGTCAAACCATTTTCCAGTTGTTTCCGTTCTGTCCTTTGGCGGTTGCTGTCATTTTTTCACGTGGCTCTGTTTTAGTTGTTTTCTGTGGCCTTCGTCTCGTTGAGCATCATTTAAAGCTATACAAAAAAAAGTCAATGGGGAGAAAGAAACTTTGTAGAAGACTGAGCATGCGAGGGAAGAAATGTTCCTCACATTGTCAGGTTTATAAGTGGCCTTTACCTTCTGTGTGCACACAAATGTACTTTTCTTCTAGTTTGTTCTTCTGCTGGATGCAAGTTGAACGCTTTTGATAAATAAATAAAGCTTTAGTGCAGACACAGGTCCATAGTACACATCATACAGTACAAAAAGTATAAAAACAAGGTCCAAACACACAGAATAATACAATATATTCGTCTGTAGGATTTACTCTAGAAGTCTATAACAGCTTTTCAGAGGATTGACAAGGGACTACATGTCTGTAGTAGTAGTAGTACTAGTAGTAGTAGTTGTTGTAGTAGCTGTTGTTGTTGTTGTAGTAGTAGTAGTAGTAGTAGTAGTTGTTGTTGTTGTTATTATAGTAGTAGTAGTTGTTGTAGTAGTTGTTGTTGCAGTAGTTGTTGTTGTAGTTGTTGTAGTTGTTATAGTTGTTGTTGCAGTAGTTGTTGTAGTAGTTGTTGTTGTTGTAGTTGTTGCAGTAGTAATAGTTGTTGTTGTTGTAGTTGTTGCAGTAGTTGTTGTAGTAGTTGTAGTTGTTGTTGTTGTTGTAGTAATAGTTGTAGTAGTAATAATTGTTGTAGTAGTAGTAGTAGTAGTAGTTGTTGTTGTAGTTGTTGTAGTAGTTGTAGTTGTTGTTGTTGTAGTAATAGTTGTAGTAGTAGTAATAGTAGTAATAGTTGTTGTAGTAGTAGTTGTTGTTGTAGTAGTAATAGTTGTTGTTGTAGTTGTTGCAGTAGTTGTTGTAGTAATAGTTGTTGTAGTAGTAGTTGTAGTAATAGTTGTAGTAGTAGTTGTTGTTGTAGTTGTTGTAGTAGTAGTAGTAGTAGCAGTAGTTGTTGTTGTTGTAGTAATAGTTGTAGTAGTAGTTGTTGTTGTAGTTGTTGCAGTAGTAGTAGCAGTAGTTGTTGTTGTTGTTGTAGTAATAGTTGTAGTAGTAGTTGTTGTTGTAGTTGTTGTAGTTGTTGTTGTAGTAGTAGTAGCAGTAGTTGTTGTTGTTGTTGTTGTAATAGTTGTAGTAGTAGTAGTAGTAGTAATAGTTGTTGTTGTAGTAGTAGTTGTTGTTGTAGTAGTAATAGTTGTTGTTGTAGTTGTTGCAGTAGTTGTTGTAGTAGTAGTTGTTGTTGTTGTAGTAATAGTTGTTGTAGTAGTAGTTGTTGTTGTAGTTGTTGTAGTAGTAGTAGTAGTAGCAGTAGTTGTTGTTGTTGTTGTAGTAATAGTTGTAGTAGTAGTTGTTGTTGTAGTTGTTGTAATAGTAGTAGTAGTAGTAGCAGTAGTTGTTGTTGTAGTAATAGTTGTAGTAGTAGTAGTAGTAGCAGTAGTTGTTGTTGTTGTAGTAATAGTTGTAGTAGTAGTTGTTGTTGTAGTTGTTGCAGTAGTAGTAGCAGTAGTTGTTGTTGTTGTTGTAGTAATAGTTGTAGTAGTAGTTGTTGTTGTAGTTGTTGTAGTTGTTGTTGTTGTAGTAGTAGTAGCAGTAGTTGTTGTTGTTGTTGTAATAGTTGTAGTAGTAGTTGTTGTTGTAGTTGTAGTAGTAGTAGTAGTAGTAGCAGTAGTTGTTGTTGTTGTTGTAATAGTTGTAGTAGTAGTTGTTGTTGTAGTTGTTGTAGTAGTAGTAGTAGTAGTAGTAGTAGTAGTAGTAGTTGTTGTTGTAGTTGTAGTAGTAGTAGTAGTAGTAGTAGTAGTAGTAGTAGTAGCAGTAGTTGTTGTTGTTGTAGTAATAGTTGTAGTAGTAGTTGTTGTTGTAGTTGTTGTA
>NC_048411.1:29980197-29981281 GCF_013103735.1 Etheostoma cragini | reverse complement strand
CAGATACAGTATTAGGGACCACTAAGGTCTACATAAAGAGACTTCAGATACAGTATTAGGGACCACTAAGGTCTATATTAAAGCATCCCAAGAGCATCATGTCACGGCACCTTTAAAATCAAGCAAATCTGCAGAAAAAAAGATTGTGTTTGTCTCAAAACGCCGCTTAAAAACAACCAAAACACACGTGTAAATGTAGCCTTAGCATGCACACGTCTAGCCAGGATCTGTGAGGACTTACCCCGGACTTAGGAAACGCCCTGATACAATCAGGCAGGTGAGATGCCAAACAGATGCCTGTGTCACCTAAAAATGTTTTCAATCCCAAACACACACATCCCTCAGCGAAGCCACAGAGCAAACAGGTCTGCCGAGGCCCCGCATTGTCTAACCCGAGTGAGACACCGGGATGACTAGTTCACGCCTGTGTGGGAAGGTTCAAGAATGGCGAAGAGCTTCGAAAGTTACGAGATTTATGGCGGGGAGACGGGAGTGATTGTGGTGAAGACAGACAGACCTGCAGGCGCTAAGGGGGGAGGGGGGGGGGGCGCTCAACGTGGATGGGTGGGAACCAGCACATTTACATGAGCACTATTGGCTGTTTTCCACCACACGGTACCTGCTCAACTCGTCCTTTACAAGGGAAACTCTGTGTTACAGCTGCACAAATTGTATAAATATCAAGTAGAAATATAACTTAAGAAAGAAATATATGTGTGTGGATATGTACGGTGTTATGATTAAAAAGTCCCTGGTGCCGGCTAGGGTTGCACAATATGGACACAATGTGATATTGCAATATTTAAATTAATTTTGATATTTTTGAAACATGTAAAATGACAAAAGTTACGGGAAAATGCATAAAAAAAGATCCCTTTTTTTACAACAAAAGTTATTTTTCATTGGACAACATGTCTAGAGATGAGGACACAACATGTCTAGAGACGAGGACATGTACTGGTTGGACAGTAAAAACTACAATAAAGACAACTTTTCTGTCTCTTCAGTCCTCTGGCAACCTGCCAAGAACACACAACAACACACACCTTCCACCTTCTGTGTGTGTGTGTGTGTGTGTGTGTGT
>NC_048411.1:29978438-29980097 GCF_013103735.1 Etheostoma cragini | reverse complement strand
CCCCCCCCCCCCTTTGCACTAATAGTTCCTTTGTGTACAAGAGCACGTTGAGAGGCCAATGAGCCTGGCCTTAATAGGCCACGTTGCCATAGAAACGCAGCACTCAGGACGTCTGACCTTTGACCCAGTTTTTTTCCTTTACTGGCTGTGAATACGAGTGCAGGGAGACCAAACCGGGTCACAATGGGGGCCCCTGCGGACGGAGGGGGGGGCCCCTGTCATACTCACTTAACTTCAGTCCTCTGGGGACTAATGGACACTTCAGGAAGACGCCGCTCTGTATGGTTAGTCGACTCATCGGTTGTCTTGGTCGAAGTCGGGCGACGGTTGCTTAATCCTCGTGTTGTCTTCTTGTTGTCCTCGTGTTGTCTTCATGTTGTCTTCACGTTGTCTTCACGTTGTCATCATGTTGTCTTCATGTTGTCTTCTTGTTGTCTTCATGTTGTCTTCTTGTTGTCTTCTTGTTGTCTTCTTGTTGTCCTCATGTTGTCATGTTGTCCTCATGTTGACTTCATGTTTTCCTCATGTTGTCCTCATGTTGTCCTCATGTTGTCCTCATGTTGTCCTTGTGTTGTCCTCATGTTGTCCTTGTGTTGTCCTCGTGTTGTTCTCATGTTGTCCTCGTGTTGTCCTCGTGTTGTCCTCATGTTGTCCTCATGTTGTCCTTGTGTTTTCCTCGTGTTGCCTTCATGTTGTCCTCGTGTTGTCCTTGTGTTGCCTTCATGTTGTCCTCATGTTGTCTTCATGTTGTCTTCATGTCTTCATGTTGTCCTCATGTTGTCCTCATGTTGTCCTCATGTTGTCTTCGTGTCAGCCTTGTGTTGTCTTCGTGTTGTCTTCTTGTTGTCTTCATGTGTCCTCTTGTTGTCTTTGTGTTGTTTTCTCGTTGTCTTCATGTGTCCTCTTGTTGTCTTCGTGTTGTCGTCATGTTGTCTTCATGCTGTCCTCGTGTTGCCCTCCTTTTAGTCCAGTTTTTCTACGTTTTACTCACTTTTTTAACATTCTAGTTACATTTTTAACGTTTAAGTCACATTTTTTAACAATTGCCTCACATTTTTCAATGTATCAGTCACTTTTTTACTGTTTTTAGCCACATTTCTCAAAGTTTTTGTCACTTTCTTAACGTTTAAGTCCCATTTTTCTTTTTTTAAAATGATTTCATCACATTTATCAATGGTTCAGTCACTTTTTTAATGTTTTAA
The DNA here is from genome assembly GCF_013103735.1 of Etheostoma cragini. Classification (NCBI taxonomy): domain Eukaryota; kingdom Metazoa; phylum Chordata; class Actinopteri; order Perciformes; family Percidae; genus Etheostoma; species Etheostoma cragini. The sequence continues at coordinate 29,978,895 of NC_048411.1, read as the reverse complement.
GTCACATTTTTCCACTTTTTAGTCACGTTAGACGGGACTGAACAGCATCTAAAGACAGACAGACGAAGCACAGCTTCACTTATAAAATAAATTAAAAAACAAAGACAAACAGAAACTGAAGTCTGTGATCACACTGAATATATATATATATATATATATATTTGTCTTTTTTTTTTAACTCTTTGTACCTTCCCTTTTAAGATAGCTTTAATATATAACTTCCTCCCTGACTAATCTACTTACTCCACTGTGAACCGGATAATGGGACATGGTCCCCATTCAGAAAAATTTGCAGTGGCCCAGCAGTGCATTGTGGGTCTGAGCGGCTGAGCTGCTAGTCGTTTCCCCATCAATTACACACTAATTAGCACAATGGCCGCCGAGGTTTGCTTAAGAATTGTGGCTGTAATTGCCTCTAATGTCGGCAAACAATGAGCCTTAATGCGAACTCTGGCCA
>NC_048411.1:29974777-29978338 GCF_013103735.1 Etheostoma cragini | reverse complement strand
CTCCACCAAACCCTCCGCCAAACCCTCCACCAAACCCTCCGCCAAAACCTCCACCAAACCCTCCACCAAAACCTCCACCAAACCCTCCACCAAAACCTCCACCAAACCCTCCACCAAACCCTCCACCAAACCCTCCGCCAAACCCTCCGCCAAACCCTCCACCAAACCCTCCACCAAACCATCCACCAAACCCTCCACCAAACCCTCCACCAGGTCCAAAATCCTTCTTTATATTTTAATTTTCCTCAGCCGTGTAAAAGGCGCAGTCAGAATATTGTCTTTCTTTAGAATAAGGGCAGAAAACTCAACATTACCTTGCCTTTCCTGCTGCTGTCAGCTGCTCTTAGGACAAAAAAAAATAAAAATAAATCTCAGCGAGACAATCAGCCACTGTGCCGCGTCGAATAAAACCGACTTTCAGACTCGCTTTTAGCTGACGTTCTCCTTCAGAGGGGTAAATATTTACCTTCAGGTTCTGGAAAAAGAAGAGAAAAAGATTATTTTTATGTCTTGGCCCAGAGTTGGGGGTGATTTCGGCGCTGTGGTATTTGCCGTGTTCAGGGCGGGGGGGTATGGGGGGGCGGGGGGGGGGGGGGGGGGGGGGGGGGGGGGGGGGGGGGGGGGGGGGGGGGGGGGGGGGGGGGGGGGGTGCATTCGGGGTTACTGGCTCCTAAACGCCTTGGCAGGAAGCGCTGCGTTGTTTTGTAACTCGTGCTGTCTCCAGTCGTTCTGTGTTTGGTCATAAATTAAAAATTCAGGTCTCACTTGTGTGTCATTGGCGTAGACTCGGACACACACTCACACACACACACGCACACGGACACACACACACACACACACTCTCACGGACACACACACACACAGACAAACACACAGAAACGCAAACCTACACACACAGACACACACACACTCAGAGACACTCATAGACACAAACACATAGCAACACACACATACACACACACAGACAGAGACACACACACACAAACAGACAGACAGACACAGACAAACACACACACACACACCCAGAGAGACATAAACACACATTGACAACAGACACACACACAGACACACACATACACACACAGACTCAGAGACACTCAGACACACACACAGTGACATACACAAAGAGACACACACACATATACACACACAAACACACACACACACCCGAACAGAAACAAACAGACAGACACACAAACACACTCACACACACACACACACACACACACACATTAACATGTAATTTGTAAGTCAGTCTTTACAGGAAACTGGAAACAAGCCCGACAGTTGTGTGTTTTAATGGTCTTGTCATCTCAGCTCGTTATATTCTCGTTATATTCTATATATTCTTTAATTTATAATAAAACATCATTTATAAACTATAAACTACGTGTGTTTGGTGCAGAAATCTCAACGTGTGAAGTAACTAAAGCTGTAACAGATGAATATAAAGGAGTAAAAAGAAGCATATTTCTCTGAAATGGAGCGGGGAGTAGAAGTAGAAAGGGGCATGAAAACAAAACAACCACAAGTGAAGTACAAGTACCTCAACATGTACACGTAAGTACAGTACTGGAGTAGATGTACTCGGTTACATTCCACGGCTGCAGCCGACCGCCTCGTGTTCTGGAGTTAATTACACCGACGTTTACGGCTGCGAGTTTCAGTGAAAACGAGCTACTCCCCAAACTATAAAAAGTCGCGTTGCTGTGGACAAACAGGACGCCACAGGACGTGTGGGAAGGAGGACGGACACCTCTTGACATTTCGGGGTGCAGCCTGTCCTGACACCGGATCACGTTGACATTGAGCATGAAGCGGAGCAGTCTGGGACAATTGAAGGCGGCTCTCCCGTGCACGGGAACACGGGAAACCGCATAACTGACTGCAACATAATTGACTTAAATAGCCTGGCACCCTCGTCTTTGTCTTTATGAGACGGCCGGGCCCTCCCCAGATGCGTAATCGTCTTCTTGTGTGTCTAATTATACGGTGAGTTTATATATATATATATATATATATATATATATATATATATATATACGGCCTGCTGTTTGTGCTGCTCTGTAACTGAATTACTCACTTGTTCCTACGTTTTTTTTTAAATGTTTAACATTTAAAACTTTAACCCGTTCTGGGTCAGAAGTAACGTGGATGGTTCCACGCGATCGCAGGTGAAATAAACGATTACTTTCGTGTTTTTGAGAAGTTTAGAGTTTTATTTTGAGAGGACAGCTTAGGCATGAAGGGGGAGAGAGAGGGGGGGGGAGGACATGCGGCAAAGGGACGCAGGTCGGAACCGAACCCGCGGCCGCCGCGCCGAGGACCGGGCTCCTGCACCGGGGCGCGAACATCTGACTAAAACAGGGAATAATGTGACTAAAACAGGGAATAATGTGTCTAATACTGGGAATGATGTGTCTAATACTGGGAATAATGTGTCTAATACTGGGAATAATGTGTCTAATACAGGGAATAATGTGTCTAATACAGGGAATAATGTGTCTAAAACAGGGAATGATGTGTCTAAAACAGGGAGAAATATGACTTAAACAGTGAAAAATTAGACAAAAAACGTAAAAAATTAGACCAAAACAGTGAAGAATGCGACTAAAACCGTGAAAAATCAACATTTTTTTTGACTTTTTATCATTTTTTTAAAACTCTTTCTTACGTTTTTGTTCCTTTTTTTCAACACCTTTGACCCTAATTTTCAACGTTTGTCACTTTTTTTGACGTTTAACACTACGTAACACTAACTAATTAACTTTAGTTTTACAGTTATTTTCGGAAGTTATGGTCAATAAACCTCATTTATAGGAACTTATACCTGATGTTTGAGTTAGAAAAGCAGAAATTAGGAATTATTGAGACTAAAATTAAAGGAATGGATGTTGATGATAATCACAGACTGGAATATGTCAACTTTTACTCAATACTATTTCAAAAACACTTCAATTTGTTTTACAATGCTATAAAATGGAATAAGACGCCCCAAAATTAATGAAAGTAGAGATTTGTACTTGGCAAAGAAGTTGGGTGGAATCAATCATGTTATTTTGGGGAATTATAAAGAACATTGATATAGGACAACATGGGGACAACATGAGGGACAACATGGGGACAACATGAGGACAACATGGGGACAACATGAGGACAACATGGGGACAACATGGGGACAACATGGGGACAACATGGGGACAACATGAGGACAATCTGACCGAGGACATTTTGAGGGTTAAGTTGTTTTAATTGCAGAACTGAGGTCACAAATATCATCGTTATTCAGCAGCGTCATCGCATGTTGCATAATTAATTTTGCATGATGACCTCATTGTGTAACAATATAAGTTCACTTATGGACATAAGTGAACTTATATTTTAGAGATTAACTCTCGGGTTATGCTAAGAAAAGACAAATTGACCAATTACTGAATCTCTGCAGCTCCGTCCACATAAGACTCCTCTTCAGCAGCAGTTTGCAGTTTTTTTGCAACTCAAGCTATTATTTTGTATCAGGGTTTTATTTTTTTTCCACATTTAAGTCACTCCCCCCCCCCC
>NC_048411.1:29972899-29974677 GCF_013103735.1 Etheostoma cragini | reverse complement strand
GTCAGGATCTCTGGTAGCCTCCAACGTGTGTTTCTTAGTCAGGATCACTGCGTAGCCTCCAACGTGTGTTTCTTAGTCTGGATCACTGCGTAGCCTCCAACGTGTGTTTCTTAGTCAGGATCTCTGGATCACTGAAGCGTGGCCATATTCTGGTTATTGAGAGCATGTTGAAGGACAGCTGAATGAAGATAGTTATCATGTCTGCAGAACATGCCGGAGAAAAGTTGCTGCTAAAAGCATTGAACACACTTTTTAAAAATACCGCGATAACACTGAATAACATGATAATGTTGATCCCTATAACAACAAGGATACATTTTCCTAGCGTTACATCCCTAATCCACACCAAATATGCCGTTCAACTGCCCTGAATCAAATTCAGAATATCAGTGTGCATGTTAACAGACTCAATGTAACTGCAGAACATTAAGAGATGCTTTCCACATGCCCTTATTTCACGTAGAAACACATACAGACATATGGCCGGGGCACATAGCGACGTCTGCTGCATCATGGGAGCTGGAAGCTTCGGGTAAACACGCTCGGACGGACTACTGAAAGAAACGAGCCACCAAAGCGAGCTTTAGCTGATCCATTTTCACAGCTTTCTCTAATTGTCTTCCAGCTTTCCCTGCAGCCTCCAACACTCAGAATAGACATCAGTGGACTGTGCTACTTCTACAGGACCCAGATGCGACAAAGGTGGCGGCAATGCCACCGAAATCTTCCAAAAAAAGCTACTCACTGGAGCCCTTTGGTGTTCCGAACACAGAGAATGCGACATATGCTCGGGGGCATGTGGCCTGCCAGAGCTGGGATCTAATTGTTACATCGCTCTCACAGAGCGAAGGAAAGCCCAGCCAAGAGTCTTTGTCATCTCTGAAGTGTGTGGTGCCATCCTGCAGGCCAACATCAGAGCGCCGAGGAGAGACAGATGTCTGGACATTTGCTGTCAAACTAAGTCAGACGCTCTGCCAAAAGGGACCGAGAGAGAGAGAGAGAGAGAGAGAGAGAGGGAGAGAGAGAGAGAGAGAGAGAGAGAGAGAGAGAGAGAGAGTCCCAAACTTTGCTAGTCTGTCAACTTCAGGGACTGCATGGAGAAGTTATAATGAACCTCACAAGTAAACTCAGGAATAAAATCAATGTAGAGTTGTACTTATAGTTCTACAAAACGGGCGTAAAACATCTGGATTTTAGGAAACTGCAGATATGAGCTGCAACTGACGCTTATTTTCTCAATTAATCGACTTGTTGTTTTATGAGTTTACTATCAGAGAAGAGAAGAAACTCCAACTTATTCACATTAAACACGCTCACATCCCAGATTCTTCTACTTTTTTTTTTATGGGTTTTCAAAATAAATCCATTCGTATTTAAATTGCTATTCAAGCTCCAACGATTCCAAATCAATTCATATTTTTTAGGGTGTGTGTCTACTGCAATCACATGATAGATAGATAGATAGATAGATAGATAGATAGATAGATAGATAGATAGATAGATAGATAGATAGATAGATAGATAGATAGATAGATACTACACCCTCCCAAGGGGAAATTCCAAGGTCCCAGTAGCTTACTGACTTGACTTCACACACACACACACACACTAAGTACATTTGCATACTGTGTTTTTTTTGGTTTAAATTGAGTCATTTTTGTATCAAAAATCAACATTTTCTGAATATTCTTTTCTCCATAAAAATCACTTAAACCAATTAATTGATTATCAAATTAGTTGTTAATAATGTAATAGTTGACAACTACTGGGAGGGGGGG
>NC_048411.1:29971971-29972889 GCF_013103735.1 Etheostoma cragini | reverse complement strand
GGGGGGGGGGGGGGTCACCAGACGCCTCCCGATGCAATATCATAACGATACTTACGCCACGATACGATATTATTGCGATTTAAAACATATTGCAATAGTCTGTGATATATATTGCAATTAATAACCTTTTTTCCAACTTCTGTTTGTTCCCCAATTTCAAATGAAGTCCCCAAAAGGAAACTTTATCAACATGTGTTTCATCTCAAAATAAACATTCATCAGTTTGTTCAAATCCCTTCAATGTTGTCGCTGCAAAAATGAGACAAACTGACCAAAAATCTAAAGTGACTAAAACGTTAAAAAAAGTTACTAAATCGTGGGGAAATGGTACATAAGAAATGTAGGTACAACGTTAAAAAAATGAGATTTCAATGTCAAAAATGTGACTAAAACAAGGACTCGGGGGGTGGGGGGGGGGGGGGGGGGGGGGGGGGGGGGGGGGTGGAAAAAGTGACTACAATGTGGAAAAAATAAAACATATATTAAATATATAATATATAATAAAACATCCATGCATCCATCCATCGGTAAAGTATTACCACTGAAAATATCACAAGTAGTGTCTTCTCTCCTCTGACACTGAGCTGAATATCTTTGACTTGTGGACACAACGAGACATCTGAGGACGTCATTTTGGGCTTTTTGGGGAACCTGATCCACATTTTTTACCCTCCAGAAATGAACCCACGGATGAATCAACTTAAAAAAACATTAGTTATTTGCAGCCTCATTACAATCTTAAACAGTATCTAAATGTTATTGCATCTCATGCCGAATCCCATTAGGTGAAGATGTGGAGAGCAGACGGAGACCCGATGATAAAAGAGTGAGACGCTGGTGAAACGGCATGTGGAGCGGCAGGAATGCCTCCCCGGATCACTCCGGCAGATAATGTCAATCACCTACTGTGTGGACTGT
>NC_048411.1:29970780-29971871 GCF_013103735.1 Etheostoma cragini | reverse complement strand
CCCCCCCCCCCCCCCCCGCCCAATCCATCCTTTATTTTGACAGCTTCTGCCAGCGCCGGGGAACATGCCCCCGGGCTCTTTTTGGTTAGGGAGGCACCTACTTTTCTTTTAATTGCCAGCGTGGCCCTTATGGAGCAACTGTTTCGCACACTCGCTGGAACATCCAGCCGGGTAATGCGAAGCCGCACACTGTCACATTAGCTCTAGTCCAGACTACGGCAGCGGCAGCACACCACTCACTAACACATGAGACAGAGAAGGGGGGGTTGGGTCTAGGAGTCGCTTCAGGAAACAAAAGGCGAGGAAGTGTGTGCCGTGCTGCTGAGTGAAAACTTTCTCACTGTTTCAGGGCAGAAAACACAAACTGGGGGAAGTGGAAGGAAAAGAAAAGTTAGGACGGACGCTCACAGTGGAGGATTCAGATAGTGAGGACGCGGGATTTTAATTGTTTGTAAAAGATCAAAACAGGAGATACTGACTACGTCTGATCTTTTTTTTTTTTCCAGAAACTGCAGCTCGAGAGTACATTGGAGTACGTCTGCTGAAAGTGGTCGTGGGGGGGGGGGGACTTCCTAAGAGCAGCTGACAGCGGCTGCAGAGCTGATGACACAGTGATGCATGTAATATCCCGGTTTTTAATGCTCTTATTTCCTAATATTCCATCTAAGCTGATAGAACTGACTCTTCCCCTGATATTCCCGTTCATATGAAGCGCCTTTGAATCGGATTATTTCAGTTTTGCACCGGTGGTGGACTTGTTGGAGCGTGTAAACCTGTTGATATCCGAGCGTGTCATGATGTTTTAAAGTAGCTGTGGGGCGGGCATTTCTACCGCAGCCCTGCAAACTGGTTTCCAATGTGTACAGTAACCATAGCAATGCACAGAACTGACTGCGAGCCGTAAACTGTCACAAACTGCAGTAAAAACCGTGATTGAAACGCAGATTCCGAATGCCATGTTGTCCAAATAATGCCTCTAAAACCAGGATATATGTCATCTGAAAATGGTATATCTGTAAAAAGGCCTCCATCCGTTTCTTAGTCAGGATCACTGCGTAGCCTCCAACGTGTGTTTCTTAGTCAGGATCACT
>NC_048411.1:29963652-29970680 GCF_013103735.1 Etheostoma cragini | reverse complement strand
TCACCCCCCCCCACACACACACACACACACACAGTCCCACTCAAACACACACACACATTCACACGCCACAGGTACGGTTCCACCCTGGGCGCGGTTTTGCACCGGGACACACGGACTGACGGGTACTACTGACAACAATCTCAGACAACAACAAAATACACGCCATCTGTATGAAGATACATACACACAAGATGCATGATGAAAAGTACGTTTGGTGTGACGTTATGTACATTCACACAACTATAAAGCTCCATATGCATGAGAAATAAATGGCTAGGAATGACGTTGAACTGAATGTTCAAAACAAAACAAAAAAGCCATTTAGACATTTAAGGTCCTCGAGTCAAATCTGACCCCTTTGAAAGAAATAAAAAAATGTCTATATCTGAAATATGAGTTTCTTTTTAACCAAATTACCACAAAAAAATGGATTGGATTCCATCCAACGCTCTTTAAAACACAACTGATCACTTTCATTCCTCTGATCTTAACTATTAGTCAGAATAACTCCTAATTTCTGCTTTTTTAACTCAATTATTAGGTATATTTCTATATAAATGAGAGTTATTAAACATGAATTTCAAAAAGTAGAGTAAAATTTGTAAGGTGAAAAAAGTGTGAAAAAGGGACAAAATGTCAAATTTTTGTCCGTTTTTGGCCCGGGAGACAACACAAGGGTTAATAAATATTATTAAATAATGCACATAACACAGTCTGGCCGTATAATGCTGATTCTTTTGTTGTTGTTCCTGTTTCCCTTCATGTGTGTATCTGCTCGTACCTCTGCATATGAACGTTGGTACAATAATATAGTTATGTGTGTTGTCAGCAGACCGCGGGGGGGGGGGTATGGAACGTCGCCAAATGCATTTCTTTCCCTTTTTCTCATTCCTTAAAACATTTGTAAAAGTCATTCCCGTGCGATCTGCAGGTTTTATGTTCATCCCGCTGTGAGTCCGAGTATGGAGACCTAAATCATGACGGGGGGGGGGGGGGGGGGGGGGGGGGGGGGGGGGGGGGGGGGGGGGGGGGGGGGGGGGGGGGGTAAGTCCAGGGATCCCCTTACACGTCTCAAACCAATCGGAACCAAGAGTATTTATGTACATTTAAGTATATTTACTCCAGGAGACATCTGCACTAAATGCAACTTGCACGATATTTCCATACAATATTTACGTTATCTCACGCTTTAGCATTAACAGTTGGACAGTTTTATTTTGTATTCCTAACTTGTATACTGTATATATTTGAAATGATTTGTCCTCACACTGTATCCTGTTACTTCATGTATCTTCTGTATGTGTGTCTGATATTTTTCCGCTGAAACACGGGAATTTCCCATTTTATTGGGATCAATACAAATCTACCTATCCATCTACCTAAATATCTATCTATCTACATATCTATCTATCTAAATATCTACATATATATCTATCTATCTATCTACATATCTATCTATCTACATATCTATCTATCTACATATCTATCTATCTACATATCTATCTATCTACATATCTATCTATCTAAATATCTATCTATCTAAATATCTATCTATCTACATATCTATCTATCTAAATATCTATCTATCTACATATCTATCTATCTAAATATCTATCTATCTACATATCTATCTATCTAAATATCTATCTATCTAAATATCTATCTTTCTACATATCTATCTATCTACATATCTATCTATCTACATATCTATCTATCTACATATCTATCTATCTACATATCTATCTATCTACATATCTATCTATCTAAATATCTATCTATCTACATATCTATCTATCTACATATCTATCTATCTACATATCTATCTATCTATCTATCTATCTATCTATCTATCTACATATCTATCTATCTACCTAAATATTTATATACATATCTATCTATCTATCTACCTAAATATCTACCTAAATATATATCTACATATCGATCTATCTACATATCTATCTATCTACATATCTACCTAAATATCTATCTACATATCTATCTATCTACATATCTATCTACATATCTATCTATCTACATATTTATCTATCTACATATCTATCTATCTACATATCTACCTAAATATCTATCTACATATCTATCTATCTACATATCTACCTAAATATCTATCTACATATCTATCTATCTACATATCTATCTATCTACATATCTACATATCTATCTATCTACATATCTACCTAAATATCTATCTACATATCTATCTATCTATCTATCTACATATCTACATATCTACCTAAATATCTATCTACATATCTATCTATCTACATATCTATCTTATTTTTTTACAATTTGGTTGAAGGAAACCCAAATTTCTGAATTAGAAACCTTTTGAAAATGGGTCCAATCTGACCCGAGGAGGGTTAGGTAACATTTCCACTGCAGGGCTTTAACTGGGAACGGAGTCAGCTGACAGTGTGGTATTAGTACTTTTACTGCAGTAAAGGATCAGAATACTTGTCACTGTTCATTAATTGAACTGTTTCCCTGTTTTTTTTTAACTTCAATGCATGCAACATCTTTCCAAAAGTCAATTAGTGGTCATGTTCAATAATCCTTATTTCTGTATTGGCCAAATAATTGAGCTTATGTTTTTTGTTTCCATAATTGAGCGTCCCAAAGACGTTCCTGACGTTGATTTGTTATTTTATTTTAGTTTTTTACAAACACACAAGCTGTTCCAGTTTGCAAAGTTGCAGAAAAATGTCTTCATAACATAAAGCAGACCTTTGAGAGAACTCAAGGCTGGACACGCTTTCTTAAAAACAACACATACAGCTGCTGCTATCTTTCAGTTCCAATCCAATCTAATGAGAACGGCGAGGTGATTACGATCAGGGGCTGCTGTAAATATCAGATTCCCAAGGACCAGGTTTTAGGAGAGGCCCCCTTTTACAATTACACAGTACTCAGGAATGCAGAGCATGAACCACAGCAACATGGAGCTGGAGACAAAATACTCACATCCCATTCTGGACGCTAAGCACACACACACACACACACACACACACAGACCCACCCACACACACACGCACACATAGACACACACGCACACATAGACACACACGCACACACACACACACACACAGACACACAATGCATCCAATATGTAACTTAAGTAAAAGTCTGTAAGTATTATCAGGAAAATGTACTTAGAGTATTTAAAGTACTCAATGCATTAAATTCCTCCCATTGCAGAATCTGGAAACGACCCAAACAGTTGTGTGTTTGATGATCTCATCATATATTAGCCGGGAAGTTTAATTCCTAATAAAACACATAATTTATAAACTACATGTGCTTTGTGAGCAGAAATCTTAACGTGTGAATTAACTAAAGCTGTAACAGATGAATGAGTAAGAAGTAGAATATTTCTCTCTGAGATGTAGGGGAGTAGAAAGAGGCGTGAAAAGAAAAGACTCAAGTGAAGTACAAGTACCTCAACATTTGGACTTAAGTACTCGAGTAAATGTACTTAGTTAACACCACATTCCACCGCTGGCACACACACACACACACCACGCGGCCGACGGTCGGAGAGTTGATCTTTGGTGAAGAAGAGTTGTTTCTACGAGCCTCAAATGAAATGTGCGCCACAATGCAACAAATGTGTGCTCAATGCAAACTGCACACTCCTGCAAACAATTAGTGTTAACCCCAGAACTGTACACTGCTCAGAGAGAGAGGGAGAGAGAGAGAGAGAGAGGAGAAAGAGAGGGGTGCTTGTGCACAATTACAGCAGGGATTTATGGCCTGAGAAACAATTTATAAATCACAGCGCCTGAGCTAATGCGCTCCAGATTGTTCTCCATGCAGCTGCAATTTTGGTCTGCGTGAAACGGCATAATAAACCTGGCTGGAGGACATGTTTGGGTGGGGTGCGGGGGGGGGGGGGGGGGGGGGGGGGGGGGGGGGGGGGGGGGGGGGGGGGGGGGGGTTGAGAGTTGAGTTTGTGGGTGTGGGGGCTGATGCCGAACTTTTCGAAGGTGTTTGGAACAAAGAAACAGAACTCTTTTTTTTGCCAAGATGCCATTCTTGATGAGAAAGAGAGAACGGTCCGAGCTGAAATCTCACCGCGAGTACACACGCCGATTAAATCACCGGGTTCTGTACGTGGGTGTGCACGGTAGCCGGACAGTGAATGCAACAACAACAACAACAACAACAACAACAACATTGACAGCTGTTCCAAAACAATAACTACACAAGTTTCCAGCGAGGAACAGTAAAGCCGGGACAGTTTTAAGACATCATTGTGAAACAGTGAACTATAACTTCATAATTACACTCCCTGCAGCAGTTACTTCCATTGTTGATTAATCTGCTGATTATTATAAAATCTCGGGGTGAAAACTGTTGATCGGTGTTCCTTAAAAACAAGATGACGACCTCGGATGTCTTATTTCTGGGGAGCTGCCATCCGACTAGAGCCGCAAATATCCGCTGTTTTCATTGGCCGTTTATCTATTGAGTATTTTCTCGATTAACCCATTTGTTGTTCGGTTTTCTAAAATGTCAGAAAATTGTGAAAAATGTGGATCAGTGTTACCCAAAAAGTCCAGGAGGACGTCCTCTAATGTCTTGTTTTGTCCACAACTCACAGATATTAAGTTTCCTGTCACAGAGGAGAGAAGGAACTAGGAGATATTCACATTTAACAACAATTTAAGAAGGACTCAAAGGGATTAATCATTTATCAAACGGGTTGACGATTAATTGATTAGATGACAACTAATTGAATAATCTGTGCAGCGTGGAGCATATTCACACGAGTTTTCACCGGGAGAAAGACATTTTGATGACCTCACTGTGAAACTGTGGTCTATAACTATATAATTGTTACACGTTGAAGTGAAATTTAACTTTCAGGTTAAAATATTAAAATAAGAAAAGACAAATGTTGCAGAGTGAGCCCGTCATGGCGGACGCGGGCCGGCGTGGAGGTAGAGATCGGATGTGCCGAGGGGAAGCCCGGGCTTTTGTGGCCACTCAGCCAACTGGCCCTGAACCCTGACCTGTAACCCTTCACCCTGGGGGGGCCAACAAAGCTCTGAGTGACATCTGAAACCAGACCCTCTGTGGGGAGAGAGTGTCTGGAAGCGACTCAAATAACCCCATTAACTCTGCAGGAGAAAGAAAAAGATTGATGGCTTCTTCTTTTTCTTTTTTTCCTCTTCTTTTTTTAAATTTTTTATTCTGCTCTCGCAAATCTCGCCGGTGATGACGGTCTGTCAAAAATAATCAAGCCCTTAGACGTGTGTGCAGCACGTTTCGTCTTGAGTGCTAGCCGGTATTTCCATCATGCACGGAGATGAACAGCAAACTCAAAACGTTCCATAATAACTAACGTCTAAAGAGTCGAGTTGTGATTAGGGGAGAGACAGACACAAACACACAGACACACACACACACACACACACACACACACACCAGCAGTTGGTGTGTATCCAAAATGCTTAATCCGAACAACATGGAGCGGTTTTTAAGAGGGTCCCCGATGCATATTCACCTCGGATAGATTCTACACAATGCATAATGACGTTAAATAAAAAAAGCTTTTTGGGGGGGGGGGGGCGTCAGCACACTGTAAACAAAAACAGGGAGAAAAGTTGACCGGTAAATGTGCTCGGGGTTGAATGCGAGCCTCCGTCGCCAGAATGCTGAAAGCCACTGTAGTATTTAAATCAGGCGAGGAGGGAGGACGACTGGGCCACGCATTCTGCAGCTCAGCTGTGAGGCTCTAAGCCGTTGCCCTAGGGTCTTTGTCCTGCCTTTTCAGGGCAAGTCTGAGGTAGTCAAAGACCCTATTCATGACCGGCGCTCCCCCTGCCAACACGCCCATACAGCCCCAGTCAAGTCAGCCGAGAGCTATAGAGCCTTCCCATTTCACACGAGAACCAGACCTGCCCCTAAAGCCTGCTTCAGGGATTTCCAATGGGCTGCCCCTCCGAGCCATGTACAAATCCAACAAAAGGGCTCCTTGGCCTACTCTGTGTCATATAAGGCTGATTAGATCTTTTTTCCTCCTAATGTAGCTACTCTAAATTTGAAGCAAATAAGTCACATTTGGTTGGGGGGGTTGGTGTAAAGCCATGGAAATGGATGCAGGATTATGTGGAGCTGCCATCCGACTAGGGCTGCAACTGTCAACCGTTTACACTGTTGATTATTTTCATGATTATTTTCTCGATTAGTAGTTTGTTCTATAAAATGTCAGATAATGGGGAAAAATGTGGATCAAGCGTTTCCCAAAAAGCCCAAGATGACGTCCGCAAATGTCTCGTTTTGTCCGTTTGTCCAATATTGAGTTTACTGTCACAGAGGAGAGAAGAAACTAGAAGATATTCACATTCAACACGCTGGAATCAGAGAATCCTTACTTGGTTTTCGATTAGTACTTAAACATATTAATCGGATATCAACATTAGTTAACAACATAGGACATGGGATGCAAGACATCTGCTAAAACAACTCCAAACGTAAACCAATGAAATTCCCAACAATGTCCGTAAAATGGCCACAAAACTAAACTTCACTTAAAGGAAAAGACACACTGGTTTTAACAAACAATCGACTGCAACAACGTAAGAACTGTGATCCGAGTATTTAGAGTTTTACATCAAAAAGAAACCCTAACTCAAACAGATTATCAAAATAGTTTAGCAGATGAATTAAATAGTTATATAAATCTTTGCAACTGTGGCTGCGTCCATCATCGCTATCATCCAAGGGAATGAGAGCCACAAAGCTGAGTGCATCACATGATTAACTCTGTCGGAACAAAGACGTCTAATCAGGCTGGTGATCTGAGGGGGGCCGAGGGGAATCCCTCTCCCTACGGAGGGGTGGCCCCGACCCAGAGCCCGGACCCCCAGAGCCCGGACTCCCAGAGCCCGGAATCCCAGAGCCTGGAATCCCAGAGCCCAGACCCCAAAGCCCGGACTCCCAGAGCCCCGACCCCAGAGCCCGGAATCCCAGAGCCCCAACCCCAAAGCCCAGACCCCAAAGCCCAG
>NC_048411.1:29957782-29963552 GCF_013103735.1 Etheostoma cragini | reverse complement strand
CGCAAAGACCGGACTCCCAGAGCCCGGACTCCCAGAGCCACGACCCCAGAGCCCGGACCCCCAGAGTCCCGACCCCAGAGCCCCGACCCCAGAGCCCGGACTCCCAGACTCACCGACGTTGGGGTGCGTTCTCGTGACTTTGGTGAGGGCTTAGGGTCGTCCCCATGTCCAACTCCAAAGGGCGTGAGTGTGTGAGCCCACACTTACCGAGCCCTTTCCCGAAGGGAATTACCCACAGTTCAAAGCGTTGGCCTTGTGGAAAACAACAAACTTGAGATGAAAATACCCAAACCGGCAAGTGTCAGCGACAGCTTTGTTTTTAAGTGTCGCCATAGTAGCACGTGAGCTCATGAAGTCCTGTCCCAGTCCCGTTTCTACCTATCTGAGCCCATGTGGCCTCACACACACACACACTCACTTAGCACCTGAGATCAATTAAGCCTGCGAGTCAGTCCTAAGGGCCCACTTTGGGATCGGGCCTGCGTCTGAGGAGCACAGGGCCCTCGACTGCAGCCATTACTCCAAACTAATCAACATTTCATTAGCTCAATTGAGCAGATACGGTCAGGAAAGAGAGATATTCGCCTGCCGAGGCCAAGGTAAACAGCTATCAGAAGCCTTGCTGCTGTTTATTCTAACGGGACTCTGCTCCCAGATAAGTAGGCTACACATTTTTAGATGACTTTGCTCGCCTTTAATCGAATTTGTCGCTCAGCGGAACATTGTGACTTCCTAACAAGTACAATTGGTTTATGTGATGAGGGCAACTAAGGGAAGCTGAGGGGCGCCCAAAGGTCACGTTCTTAGCAGCATTAGGACGAGCGGGCGGATCTCGTGGGAAAACTGAGCTTAAGCGTATGACATGTAACAAAGAACAATTATCCCAAACCGAAAAAGTTGTCCTTAATCAACTTTAACTTGAAAAACAGACTCATGACTTAATCCAATAAGTCGAGGCAATTCCAAAGTTGTTTGACAAATAAATTTAGAGAAATCTTCCTAATAAAATGGCAAAATTTTGTAGAATATAAACCAATACTATGCACAGTATGCCACAATTACAGCTAGAAAAAAGTACTTTTTTAAACTGGTTTTACTTCCAAAGCTACTTGTAAGACTTTAGCTCATCCTTTCCCCTTTTTATATTTAAGACAAAGTGAGTAAAAGTAATCCCAAAGTAGCGCGTGTACTGCTTATATATATTTATAAATGTATTAAAACACGGAGAGCTTCTCTGTGGCGCCCTTTGAGATTTATGCATACGATCCATTACACACACTCCGCTTGTGTTTTTAGAGCCGGGGCTAAATTCAGATTACAGATGTCATGTCAGTCTCATCGGTTACATCATCGGTTACAGCTGGAAGTTTATGTAGCATGTGTACGTTTTCACCTATAATCAGGAGGTATTAAAAAAAAGGTAAAGACAGATTTACGCTGCAACTTCAGATTAAATGACATGAGCAGACGTTCAATCAGGTTATAAGTGACAATCTACACAAATTAAAGCTAAATTACATTCAGCGTGCACGTGTCTGCAGGTGCAGGCTGGGCTGGGTGACGTGGGTCCCTCGGGGGGGGGATGGGGACCAGAGTCCAGACCCGGTGCTCCGTAACAGGGACGGAGTCAGGGAGAAGCAGCCAAGCTGATTTATAACTCCAACCAGGAGAACAGCTGCTCCGACTAACCTCGTTCCAGACGGATATCCATCCGCTTCTTAATTTAGTGTGACCACAACAACCTCGCTGATACGACGCACACGCTCTCCGACGTGGTCTTCATCCCACCAGGTGCACGGGGAACACCTTTCTGTCTTTCCAGTACATAAGGGCGTGGGTTTTGTTTCAACATCGGAGGGGACACTTTATAACGGGGGGCTCTGGAGGTCGTCCCACAGAGAGATTTCAGCGTGAAACGCTTTGTTTTCCTGCATTCTGGAGATTTTTTAAGCAAAAATTGAAAATAAACAACTTTGCTGATGCTTTTTATCAATGTTTTTAACTTGTTCTTATGTTTTTGTCCCTTTTTTCAACACTTTTTGACGCTTTTTCTCCATGTTTGTCACTTTTTTGGACATTCAACACTAGGTAACACTAACTTATTAACTTTAGTTTTACAGTTATTTTTGGAATATATGGTCAATAAAGCTCATATATAGGACATTACACCTAATGTTGGAGTTAGAAAAGCAGAAATTAGGAATTATTGAGACTAAAATTAAAGGAATGGATGTTGATGATAATCACAGACTGGAATATGTCAACTTTTACTCAATACTATTTCAAAAACACTTCAATTTTTTACTTTACAAATGCTATAAAATAGAATAAGACGCCCCAAAATTAATGAAAGTAGATATTTGTACTTGCCAAAGAGCGTTGGGTGGAATCAATCATGTTATTTTGGGGGAATTAAAGACAACATTGATATAGGATATAGGGCAATTTGACCCGAGGACAACATGAGGACAACATAAGAGTTAAGCAAAAAGTAGTACAGGTCTTGACACTTGCTCCCCCACTTAAAGGCAGAAGGAGCTTTTTTTTGCCACTGCAACACAAACATGCAACAAGATTAAGATGGTACGGTCCAGTACAGGGGTATCTGAAATCTCGTGGAAACACATGTACAGGTAAGAAGGATCCACATGTTTTGAGCCCCCTGAACTGTTGTTTTTACCTCTTTTGGGGAGTGGGTTGTCCTGCATGTGTTGTGAGGAGGGGGAGGGGGTGGGATCTACCTCTTCTAAGTATTGGGGTGGGGGGGACATACCCCCAGAAATCTACCCCTATGTAAGTAATGATGGGCTAGATCTGATAACTTCCTGCTGTTTGCTGATTGGGCTGTGGCTGTGAAGGAATGGCAAAGCATTGTGGGTTACGGTGGAGAAACTGGGCACTCTGTGGGAGACAGAATCCCGATAAGTGAGTGCCTCAAGGTCTGGAAGCCAGCCCACCTCGGGATAACAGAAGAAGGAATAGCAAGACCTGTATCTGCCCCAGTTCTCTCTCTCTCTCTCTCTCTCTCTCTCTCTCTCAAACTGAAAACAGCTGCTTGGAATACCAGACCGATGAAATCCTGTTTAGAGCTTTTCTCTTTTTCTTCCTGCTGAACAATCTCGTTTTATTAGCACGGAGCGAAGCGTTTAAGGTACAATTACAGCGGGGAAAACATTTCTTTATGTGAGCTGCACAGTGGTGGTTATGGCAATGATTGGGCTACATATATACACTTATGTACTTATATGTGACGGTGCAACAGCACATTAAACTGCTAAGGAGCTCAAACTCAACGCCACGTTTCTCTAAAGTCCCCTCAACGCTCCCACAATGCATTGCACGGCTGCTAAAAGGGACAACGAATAGGAAGCGTGGAAATGGCTGCGAGTGACGGACGTCAAACGACGCCTTCGACTGGTCCATTGATAAGCTGATAAGTTAAAAACTCTCCAAATTCACTCCTTACAGCTTTATAACTGTGACAATTTGACAAAAACGATGTAAAATACAACACCTCGGGCTCTCAGAAAATCAAATGGCTGTTTTCCCAATATTTCCTAATATGTCACGGCCTAACCGATTAAGCGGTTAATTAACTAAATGATCATTGCTTGCAGCAATAATGTTTTCAAACCACTTATTTAGACTGACGCCAAAATATGCACATGGAGGAAGCTGCAGAGAGCTTCTTTTAAAAAGATTTCTACGAGTCAATTATCAGTTAAACGATGCAAAACAGTTTCAGGACTGTGGTCTCCTGGGAGTGAGACTGTGCTGATAAATCCCCCCCCCCCCCCCCCCCCCCCCCCCCCCCCCCCCCCCCCCCCCCCAAACTGCACCAGGACTCCAGGTTAAGACCACAGAACAGACATGACTAAGCTGGTATTCACATGACACATGATCTGTGTCTCCCCTCCCACATCTCCATCCCCCAGAGTAGAATTCCACAAATACGCAAGGTGGAAACTTTCCATGTGACTTAACAGGAAAATGAATGGAAAATTAAAAAGGACAACTAAATAAATACTAAAAGGATTATCTGCTCAGGCTGTTTTGACCATGTCATAAGCAGAAAGATAGACACATTTTTACTGTATCATAAAACGACTTAATCCATTTGTCAAATACATAGCCTACAATGTATGATGTGCCACGTGGGAAGATAGCGAGCTAGCGTGCTAGCGTGCTAGCATGTTAGCTAACCGGGAAAGGTGCTAAATGTGAGAATTCGAGCCGGCAATGTGGGCAGTGTAGCAAACTTTGAGGATTTAAAGTGGACAATGAATTTATAAAAGCAATGTTTCTCGATAAAGATTGAATGGAAAGAGTTTTATTAAGACCTTAGCATTAGCATTAGCATTAGCATGCTCAATCAAGCTACAACCCGCTTGGTGACAGCAAGCTAGCAAAAACGAGCAGATGTTACACAAAGAATGGGACAAATTAAAGCTTGAAGTCTTATTTTGAAAAGCAACCAAGTTAAATATAATCCATCCATCCATCTATCTAATATCTATTGCTATTGTTTACTCTGATGAAGTTCTTGACCGAAAGATCAACTTTTGCAACTTTTACTTTTTTGATAAAAAGCATCTTTGGAAGATGAGAAATAATAATAAATAATAATAAAAATGATTATAATAATAATAATAATAATAATAACAATATTATTAGTAATAATAATAATAATGGATACTTTATTAATCCTGCATGTTTTCACTCTAATTATACACGTTACACCCAGGCCTGCATGCTCAGTACCCATAGATGCACTAATGGGGAGATGTCAGAGTGTGTGTGTGTGTGTGTGTGTGTGTGTGTGTGTGTGTGTGTGTGTGTGTGTGTGTGTGTGTGTGTGTGTTGGTGGGGTGGGGGGGGGCTGACCATGGAAAGGCGCCCCGAGCAGTTGGGGGTTTCGGTGCCTTGCTCAAGAGCACCTCGGCAGGGCTCAGGAGGTGAACTGGCACCTCTCCAGCTACCAGTCCACCACCCTACTTTGGTCTATATGGGGACCTGAACCAGCAACCCTCCGGTTCCCAACCCAACTCCCTACAGACAAGCGTACTGCCCCCCCACCCCCCACCCCCTCCAAAATAGCACAAATCTGCATTTCCATTGCTTTACCTCGACTCCTCTGTTTCCCGGTCTCTGAATAACTCGGTCTCTGTCCCTCCACTACACAAGGATCACACTTGTCTGAGAGTAGAGAGCAACCACGTGTAGACCAGCAGTTTCCTCTATAAATAGCGTGAGATTTTGTTGTTTTCATGTAACTCTGCAACAGTTTTTCTTGTGTCTGGACTACACCCAGGCGTGAGTATCTCTAAATGGTATTTCGGAGTGAACTCAGGCGTGTTACACATGTTACACATGTTCACCTTCTGCAAAACGTCTCAACTAAACTCACAACTTCACCCAAATTTTCCACAGGGCAACACGAAAAAAAAAGAAGCAACGGACCAAACTGTGCCGCTCTGTAACTCTGGCCCGACACAGCCGAAGAGAAAAACACATTAATTGATTTAAAAACACACACATTTGCACACATATTCATCCGGGCACATCAAAGGGATTCATTGATGTCGCTGCACACGGGGAGTCTGCGGCGGGAGAGAGGAAGATGTTGGTTCTCCTCTCCTCAAAGGGTGCCTGGGTGCTCCTGACGGGCCGCGTGCTCGGGAAGCCAGAGAGCGCTATAAACAGAATATGTAATGCCAACATGGGGAACTAGCGGCGTACGGGGTAGAGGGGGGCGCGGGGGGGGGGGGGG
>NC_048411.1:29956464-29957682 GCF_013103735.1 Etheostoma cragini | reverse complement strand
ACACACACACACACACACACACACACGCTAAAGGGAGCCACCTGATGAAAAGACACCTCCACCCAGACGGCGTTTGCTTGTGCAGGGAGAGGCTCTTTTATTCGGCGGGACAATGTCCGTGTTGACTTTTTCTTTGTCTGCACATTTTTAAGCAGCGAAAGCAGCAGAAAAGAAGAAGAATGGACAGAAGAAGAAAAAGAAGTCGTGCAGAGAGGCGTGCAGTCGTAGCCGCCGACATGTTCGGACTCATTCGGGCGGAGGTTCGAACCTCAACCTCCAAACAAGCGTGCTCGGGAGGAGAGCTGCAGAGATTCAGACTGTAGATGTCAACTAGTGAGAGAGTAACCAACAGGGTGTGTGTGTGTGTGTGTGTGTGTGTGTGTGTGTGTGTGTGTGATTTTACAGTACAATCCTTTTTTTTTTAAGGTTAAAAAAAAGGGTTGCATATTGAAAGAAAAGTCTAACTTTGCAAAGTAAAAAAAAAAAAAAAAAAAAAAAAAAAAAAAAAAAAAAAACTTTCGAAAATCATCACGAATGTAAACAAACACGTCCAAAAACAATTACAAAAAAAAATGTCAAAAGCATCAGGCGTCAACTACTTTCTTTATTGGCTCACGGCACGTTCACATCAAATGATTGTGATACGATTTTTTATATAATATACATATATATTAAAAAAATAGAATTGTTGTTAACATGCTTGTTTTAATGGGCTGGTTTTACTGTAAAGTGTCTTTGAATGCCATGCCCAGCTCTATATAGATAAAATGTATTATTATGTTTGATGACCCTCGCTCTCGCCAACGTGCCACCTCTCACACACAAGAGGCATTTCCCTCCTCGGCGCCGGTGAAGCTGACCAAGGATTGTCCAAATACTCAGTAAAAGCACTAATACCACACTGTCAAAAAGTCAAGGTATCATCAGGAAAATGTAGTTAAAGCGTTAAAAGTAGAAGTATTTCAAGAAAAATCCCCATTTTAAAATCTGAATACGATCCAAACTGTGTGTTTAATATTCTAATCATTTCATTTTAGGGGTCTATAGATATATCGTTGGGTAGTTTAATTTATAATAAAACATCAGATTTTATTGACTACATGTGTTTAGAGTGCAAAAAGACTCAAGTTGAGTACACATCCAAATTTGTAGTTGGAGTAATTGCACTTAGTTCAAATCCTACACTGGAAAAAAATCTCTCTCTCTCTCTCTCTCTCT
>NC_048411.1:29954830-29956364 GCF_013103735.1 Etheostoma cragini | reverse complement strand
ATCATGTAATCAAGAATATAATAAAACTAGAGGGAGACTTGGCATACAGCCCGATCCGGTTGGGGAGAGTTCTAGCCTTACCAGGCTGGAGCTCTGTTTACCTTGTCTCTCTTGGTTTTTGCTGTAATAATAGGTGGATTCATGAGGACTATGGTTACCTGGTCCTCAGGTCTCTGCAGGGTAAATCCAGACAGCTAGCTAGACTAACTGTCCAATCTGAGGACTATGGTTACCTGGTCCTCAGACCTCTGCAGGGTAAATCCAGACAGCTAGCTAGACTAACTGTCCAATCAGAGGACTATGGTTACCTGGTCCTCAGACCTCTGCAGGGTAAATCCAGACACCTAGCTAGACTACTAGACTGGGATCTAGACTCTGTCCAAGCTGCGAAATGTTGCAGAATACACACACACACACACACACACACATACACACACACACACTTAGTGGCTTGAGAAAGTTTACATACCCATGCTAAAGTTGATTTAAAAATAAGGAATAAAAAACATCTTTTGCGAATTGATCTTAATGCCTTGATTAAAAAGATAAATCCAAAGGGCACACACACACCCGTCTGCTGCATGACTAAACAGTGGCGAGTGTGACTGGTTTAAAGAAATGTCAACAAACCAGAGCACTTTATTCTTCTCATGCCAGGACGCGGTGTGGACTAGCCAGACCCTCCTGGCCCGGCAAAGCCAGACCACAGCCCTAGAAACCAGTAACCGGCCCCATGTCCAGTTGGAGCCAAAGAGCCAATCAGCGTATTCCACAGACTGGAGATGCATGATCAATGGAGAGTTAGATGAACTAAGTTTGCAGGCCAGACATGGGTGTGAGCGGCTGGTAAATATCACCTGACTGTGTGTAAACACCACCACCCCCCCACCCATCCCCGGCCCCCCCTGAATGCGATCCGTAAGAGGCGCTAAGTCGACGCTCTCATCAATCAATCAATCAAACTCAGTGCGTTGGCAGTAAGAGCCACATGAGCAGTATGGAGGACTCGGAGACGTCTGCTGGGTAAGCCGGCCATTGTCTGCCTGCATGTCTTCTGCAACGCTGATGATTGACACAGTCAGCTCACTCTGTCCCGTTGACCTCATTCTTTTCTTTTTCTTCATATGGGGGCTTATACCTCTGAATTTTAAGTCCTTTCCAATTATTTGCTACTTTGCCTCAAGTAACAAGAACAACGGGGTTTTTTTTTTTTTCAACTCCACTACGCTGCATAAAAACACAAGGAAGAGCGAGAGGCTTTCATACCAGAGACACAAAACATAACAAAGCACAGTCGAGATAGTAGGCTGCTCAAAATTCAGTCACTTTCTTCAGTGTTAGGTTTGTTCCTCGATTATACCCAAAAAAATAGGGCTGAGACTAACGATTATTTTCATAGTTGATTAATAGATTAGGTGTTCGGTCTCTAAAATATCAGAAAATGTGGATCAATGGTTTGCCAAAGAGCGTTGTGTGGAATCAATCATGTTATTTTGGGGAATTAAAAAGAACATTGATATAGGACAACATGAGG
>NC_048411.1:29946134-29954730 GCF_013103735.1 Etheostoma cragini | reverse complement strand
AGGACAACATGAGGACAACATGAGGGCAACATGAGGGCAACATGAAGACAACATGAAGACAACATGAGGACAACATGAAGCCAACATGGGGACAACATGAGGACAACATGAAGACAACATGAGGACAACATGAGGACAACATGGGGACATCATGAGGACAACATGAAGACAACATAAGGACAACATGAGGCCAACATGAAGACAACATGAGGACAACATGAAGACAACATAAAGACAACATGGGGACAACATGGGGACAACATGAAAACAACATGAAAACAACATGGGGACATCATGGGGACAACATGAAAACAACATGAAGACGACATGGGGACATCATGGGGACAAAAAAGCCCAAGATGACGTCAAATTGTCTAATTCTGTCCACAACTTAAAGATATTCAGTGTGTTGTCCCAGAGGAGAGAAGAATCTAGAAGATATTCCCATTTAACAAGCCAACACCGGAGACATTTTTGTAACTTTTTTTCAACCCCAAAACCATTGTTTTCCCGCTAAAATCTTTCAGAAAAAGCACAAAATACGACAACGTCTTTGCATTCCTCCATGTGTTAAAATCTCTGACAACATTCCTGCCGAACTCTGTCGGCCCAAAAGCAACAAAACAAAACAAGATAGACAATCTATGTATCAGCAGAGTAGCCATTTAGTTAATGAGCCCCAACGGAGACCTCCAATGAAGCCATCAAGACCGCTCAGAATAACAATGGCCAACTAACGCCTTTCTAATTGAATGGAAGGTAAAGAGAGGGAGGCGAGGGGAGTGGGCCAGGACCAGTGAAAAGGAGACAGAAGAGAAGGGAGGGCAAGGGGGGGCGCGTCTTTTCAGTCAGATGCCTGCCAGGCATTAACGAAAGTACTTTTTTAGGGGGGGGGGGGATGTGTGACATGGATTGGGGGATGGACGAGCTCCAAAGAACACAGCTCTCCAGCAGGGATTATTTCAAGGAAGTTTGCATAGTTCAATTGTATTTAGTAGGTTAGCATTCCAAATATTCCCATTGGTTAAATAGCTTAAAATCACACACATTGGGACTTTTTTTTTTTTTTTTTGACATGAACTTTCTTATAGAGCTGCAACTATTAGTCTGTCGACCGAAAAATGTATCAACAGCTAGTTTGATAATATAGTTAAAGTCATTTTTCACACAAAAAAATGGCAGAAAACGTTGTTTCCGAGATTTCCAGCTCTGTTTTCTGTTTCATACATCATATTACACTGAGTAGCGTTGAGTTTTTGGACAACGCACGACATTTGAAGACATCAACGTGGACTTTGAGTAACTGGGATGGACTTTTTTTCCTTTTTTTCGATTGATAATAAAAAATAAAAATAACACAACCTTAAACAACCTAAAACACACAACCTTAAGACTATTTTTTTAATAATAATAATGAATTGTCTCATGTGGCTCCTGTTTGCAGCATTTTCCAACTACTGTTATAACGGGTTGTTAGGTCATGTTTAATAAGTGATATGTATGGATTTGACTGCAGAAACCAACGCAGCGTTTCCAGCTGACAGCTGGCACGACGCCACAAGCCGGTTGCACCTTTGCAAAAAAAACCTGCATCAACAACACTTACTTAAGACTGTCAACCTTATCTAGACTTCTTAAAAGTCTCTGAACAACACCAGTCGTCACGGACACTGCGGCGAAATGCCTCCTGCGTGTGTCAGAGCGAGATATTACGTTGTTGTTACGGACGGCTAGGACTTCAGGGACAGCTCGGATGTTGTTGTTTTACAATTTTCTGCACAGAAACAGCCTGCAGGGTTTTAAAGAGCTGCTGGTTACTATCCGGCTTGCTAAAGAAAAGCCTTCATTACAAAACACAAGCACTGAATGGAAAGCAAAGTAGCAGCCAACGTTCAAAATATCTTGCAAATCTAAAATATATTTTAGAAGAATAACAGCCTCTACAGTGATAAATGTAAGTCCATATAGGAGCCTCACAGTGACGTATGGGAATGCAACTAGCGTTTTTTTTCACTGTTGATTATTTTCCGGATTAATTGATTCCTGAGTAAAATGTCCGAAAATGGAAAAAAATAATCAGTTTTCCCCCACAAAAAGCACCAAGAAGACGTCCTGAAATGTCTCATTTTCTCCCCAACTCAAAGATATTAAATTTACTCTCACAGAATAGAGAAGAAACTAGAAGATATTCATATTTATCAAACTGCAATCAGAGAATGTTTTACTTTTTTCATTAAAAAAATGACTTAGCCCAATTGATTTGATTATCAAAATAGTTAGTGATTAATTCAATAGTTGACAACTAATCGATTACTGCTCTGACCTATACAATTTGCATATTGATTGTACAGACTGGTCTATGCCATCAATACCCAGCATGAGTGTGAGGGTATTGTCGACAAGAAAAATGCCATAAATCCTTCAAAAATGACAAAGAACGGCTAATGTGTGTGAACTTTGAGCCGAGTGAGAAGTTGTCAAATGCGAGGCTTGTCGACGGGGAGGGGGGGGGGCAGGGAGACATTCATATCCCCAAAAAAAGAACAAAGAAGTAGTTAGTACTCCTTGAGAGGCCACTCGGAGGGAATATGGCGGTCTGGCAGCGCACGGGGAACTTTAACGCACGGCCAAACAAAGTTTTACACGGAGTGAAAGAGACTGAAACATAGGGAAGAAGAAGAAGAAGAAGAGAAACACGTCGAAGACATGGGAGGGGGGGGGGGCACTTACTGTTCTTGCACTCGGAGACAGGGACCCGTTGGATATGTACGGGTTGCTGAGGTCTGGGATCATGAGAAACGGGTAGCCAGGATAGTGAGGACTCTTAAAAAAGCCACCATCTTGCTGCCTCCTCAGAGCTGCAGGAGGGAGAAAGAGAGAGAGAGAGAGAGAGAGAGAGGAAAAGTCAGGCTTTGGTATGAGACACAAACGCGATACATAATGCAAGCTAAAACACCCAAAGTACCGGGTGGTTGTGGGCTTTTTTATTTACCTTCACTGAAGTAGTCTCTTGCTTTCTCATAACTTTCTAAGTCGGGTCTGGTTTGAGGGCGCCTCTCTGCTTGCTGACAGGGAGAAACGCACACACAGGAGGGGGAGAAACTAGTGAAACTTCCAGCAGCATTAAAGCAAGACAAGTCATCGTTATGGTCAGTTCCCCTATAGGTTTGTGCATATTAAAGGAGTCCAAATATGATTAAATCCGACCCACGGTGCAACGTGTTGGCTATGCACAACAAGTGACGTTAGCATTTAAAAGATAGCCCAATGAATACAACATAGCACACATCTACTAAATGCTAAATAGCGCAGACGTCAGGCAAAATATAGGCTCAGAGTAGCCAACGTGCATTATAATGAAGGTCAAATACAAAAGGAAAGTGGAAAAAGTGCCCTATGGTTCTAGGCTGTTTCGCAGTGAGCTTACCTCCGAGTCCGAGGAGCTGCTGTTGTTTTCCGACTCGTTCACTAAGGAAGATTTCACATCATCCAAATCCCTTTCCGCGGACACATTCTCGGATATCTTTTCCTCCGGCTCCCCTTCGTCTTTAAACGAGATCATCTCATCATTGGCCCCCAAATCGTCCCCACCGCCCCCGTTCAACTGTGGCATTTTTGCAGAATAACGTTAGATATCAAAAGATCAAAAGGAGAAACAAACGACTAATGTCTTCTTTTTTTTTTATCAGATCAGTGTCCCTGCCGTAGTGAACTATAACTACAAGAAAGCGTCGATTTTTTTTGGTTTTTTTTTTGTTTTTTTTAAACGACCCTCTTCATCCTGTGAACGGGCTCCAGTAGTCCATGGCGAGCCTCGCGACGATAATCCACACGGTTAAAAGTCGAGACGGAGATCGAAAAAAATATCGATGCGTGTTTTTTGGCGTCTGCGTCCGGATGCGCTGCTGCAACTTGGCAAAGTTTGGTGTCTTTTTGCAGCCTGTGGACAACTTGTGGCCCCTGCGTGTCTCTCCTGGTTGTGCTTCCGAGGAACGGGACTCTCTCTCTCTCTCTCTCTCTCTCTCTCTCCTCCTACGGAGCCCGCGGGGACCACATAAACTACACGGTCCGAGACGGGGTTACTCAAGCGGAAGAACAAGACGCACGTCCGATTTCATCTCCTAATATCCATGTGTGAGGAAAACAATGGCTCGGTTTATATCTATAATAAAAAATAAAAAAAATTAACACGAGAGGTTCAGGCACTCGCGTGCTTTAACCCTGCAAAAAAAGAACCGCTAAAGTTTACAAAATAGGAAGAAAAAAAAACGATGCAAACGTATAAAAAGTCAAATGTTCAGCTGGATGAAGTCGCCCTTTCCCTCCACATTGCTGCCGGGGAATGCGCCCTGAAAAACTACTTGGTTGTTCAAGTGGAAGAAAAAGCGCAGCCCCGTCCGGAGGGGCGGAGTTAGCGCTGAAAACTGACACTTCATTCACCGCCATGTAGATCAGCTAGTCTGGACCCTGCAGCCTGCACAGCGCAGGGAAACAAGGCCATCAGCGCAGAGAAGGGGACGATTTGCACATGGAGAAACAATGAAATAAGAGATACAGATCAACGGCATTTTTATGTGTGCAACATGACGATGAGACTTCTGTTAGTGCAGAGGATGTCAAAAATAAATGGGAGAAGTCAGCAGATGTGACTTAGAAAACTAGTTTTATATGTTCCATGTTGTAAGAAAAGAAAAGTGACATTTCTATGTCTGCTTTGGATTTTTAAAGGTCGAGCTTGCAAATATTTACGATGTGTTAACTTCTTCCCGTCAACCATGAAAAAAAAAGGTTTTGGTCACTTTTTATTTAACATTGTTATCGCTTTTTTCCCCAAAAATATTGTCACTTTTTCAATTGTTGTGGGTGCTTTTCTTTAAAAAAAAATCCCGAAATGTTTTGTGAGAAAAAAGAAATAAACTGAAAACGGGTCAATTTGACCCAAGGACAACATGAGGGTTAATCGATTAGTTAAATTAATTGCCAACTATTTTGATAATCGGTTAATTGTGTTGAGTCATTTCTTTAATGAAAAATACGCTAGATTTCTCTGATTTTAGTGTGAATTTAATTAAACTTTTTAATTTAATGTATACTGTTTCTTGATCCCCAGTGGGGAAATTACAGTTCACATTGTTATTTATTGTTAGTAAAGTAGAAGTGAATATGTTCTAGTTTCTTCTCTCTGTGACTGTAAGCTGAATATATTTGAGTTGTTGACAAATCGAGACATTTGAGGACATCGTCTTGGACTTAAGGACTAAAGGATCCACATTTGTTTTACCATTTTCTGACATTTCAGAGACCAAACCACTTATCAATTAATAAAGAAAATAATTCAGTGGCAGTCCCATGTATAGGCTGCTGTAAATGCTCAATCCACAGCCTTTAAACAACCATCAGGACTTCTGTACCCGGGGGTAAGAATGCATGAAGCGTAGCTCCTGAGGCGCCATTTTGATGCTAACAAGCAATCACCCGCCGTTAGCCAACCATTGACTCCCATTCATTTTTACCTCACTTTGACAGCAAATATCTTAACGTCTGAATCGTTTAAAGACTCTATTTGTCTGTTGTTTATTTTAAAGAAATACAACAATGTATTGAAGGGTCCATCACCTTGCGTCTCACATTATGGCGCCGTGGCAGACGGTTTTGTAAAAATAGGCTAGCGATTGTGTCACAACCACGCGACTTGCTGATGCATAGTCGACAAATTACCGTATTGTCAGGAGACTAATAGACTTCACTGGTACCCGTCCAGAGCAACGGGACCTGTTGGTCCATTCCTTTAACTGTCTATGCTTCTGTATGGTTGTGATGTCACAGATAGACTACGTGTAGGTAAAGAGTGTCGATACAGCGCCGTTGCAGTCATTTCCCGGCTGCAATGATGGAGCAGAGACCTAGCGGAAAACCTTCAGACAGTGGGTGAAAACAAGTATATTCAGACAGACAGTTTGAGAAAACATGAAAGCATGCTAACATGCTCAGTAAAAATCCAAAATATGGGTATGAACCTAAAAATGAGCATGATATAGGAGCTTTAAGTAAACGTGAGCAGCAGTGTATCATGTGATGCCCAGCGGATATCTCGTTTATTGTCAGGATCGGAGACCACACCGCCTCCATTACCGCCGTGTGTGTGAAAATGACAGACCAGGATTAAGTGAGAAAGTCCTAATTACACACTGCCGTGTAAATTGCACGTCTGCGTGTCCCGAAACAATACCCTGGGAAAGACAAAGCTCTCTAACACCGGGGATAAACACGGGCCCGTTATGGCACAACTGTAGGCATGACAGAGGGAGGCAACAAGCCTCTGAACACCCGGGCCTTCTCTCTCTCTCTCTCTCTCTCTCTCTCTCTCTCAATTCAATTCAATTCAAAGAAGCTTTATTAGCATGACCATAGTGACACACAGTATTGCCAAAGCTCATAAACATGGAGAAATTGATCACATTTACATTCACAATAATAACAACAAGAACAAAACTGATGATATCAGCATCAACATGACAACCTTACAGGTGTGTGTGTGTGTGTGTGTGTGCATGCGTGTGAAAGGAGGGGGGGTCACTCACTGTTCTTCAAAGTGTGACAGGTCTCTCTCTCTCTCTCTCTCTCTCTCTCTCTCTCTCTCTCTCTCTCTCATGCTCAGGAGAAACCAATCAGAGTAACGGTCAGAACGGCTGCAGCGGAGGAGTTATCCATCTTTCCTGAAAACACAACAATGTGCACCTGACAGTGTCATCAACATCAACATCAGGCCAGGTTGGAGATGTGATCTCTCCACCTAGTCCTGGGTCTTCCCCGAGGCCTCCTCCCAGCTGGACGTGCCTGGACCACCTCCCTAGGGACCCCCCCAGGAGGCATCCTCACCAGATGCCCGAACCACCTCAACTTGCTCCTTTCGACGCAAAGGAGCAGCGGCTCTACTCCGAGCTCCTCTCGGAGGACTGAGCTTCTCACCCGATCTCTAAGGGAGACCCAGCCCCCCCTCCTGAGGAAACCCATTTCGGCCGCTTGAACCCTGGATCTCGTTCTTTCGGTCACGATGACCCAGCCTTCATGAAAAATAATTGAAGTGTTTTTGAAATAGTATTGAGTAAAAGTTGACATATTCCAGTCTGTGATTATCATCAACATCCATTCCTTTAATTTTAGTCTCAATAATTCCTAGTTTTGGCTTTTCTAACTAAAGCAATAGGTATACTTTCTTATAAATGATTTTTTTTTACCATGAAGTCCCAAAATAACTGTAAGACTTGGCAATAAGTTAGTGTTACAACATAGTGTTGAACATTGAAAAAAAGCATCACAAGTGTTGAAAAAAGGGGGAAAAACGTAAGAAAAAGTTAAAAACATCGATAAAAAGCATCAACAAAAGTGCTGAGTTTTAATTTTGACAGGAAGACAACACAAGGGTTAAAAGGACTGTAGCTTAAAGGTAGCTGTGGAAGAAATGTCATGCTGTGAATGTGAACTATTTACTCGTCTTTAGCCACATAACGTTAGCATAATATTGCTAGCCCTGGATTGGTTTCTTGTGAGAACGAGATGTTCTTGCGTGCTCACAAGAGAAAAATAAAAACAATGTCCCTTTAGCGGCTCTGTGATATGCAGATAAGTAAAAATATCTTAAGATTAAAATACATGGAAATAACGTAACACAACATTTCCGAGGTATCTGTACAGTGTGTCTGTTTACAGAGATCAGCACAGTGCAGATGGTCAGTGCAGGAACACACAGATGACTGTGTTCATGGTGGTTTGATTCCACAGAAGCTCTCTCTCTCTCTCTCTCTCTCTCTCTCTCTCTCCCTCTCTCTCTCTCTCTCTCTCTCTCTCTAGACTGAAATGCATGGCTCCATTGTTGATTTGAGGAACAGCATTGGAGGCCATGCTGCAAGCAGTCTGGGAAGAAGGGATGTGGTCACCACCTTTGTCCTTGTTTGTTTGTTCCTGTCGAGGAACCTGCACATAAATCACAACCCAGACTTGGAGACCGAGACTCACCAAGCATTAAACATTATCACCAGAGTTGGGTGTAGCCATGGACTGGGAAATAACGGACGTAGCGTCCGTCAATGATTTGTGGACTGCCTTTTTGAGGCCTTGAGTTTGGAGATACGAGCGTCACCATCTTGGTTTTTTGATATCACCTTAAGTGATGATTTTTGACAAGAGAGTGGAGCTGGGGTAGCCTGACACTGTTGTACCTCTCCACTCAGTTGGAAAGACCTACAACCAATCAGATCACTAGAAAGACAGTGGATAGACCTACAACCAATCAGATTACTAGAAAGACAGTGGATAGACCTACAACCAATCAGATCACTAGAAAGACAGTGGATAGACCTACAACCAATCAGACTAACGGATAAACAATGGATAGACCTATAACCAATGAGAGCATTTGAAAGAACTACAAACAATTAGAGCAACGGATAGACAACGGATAGACCAATAACCAATCAGATCATTGGAAAGAAAGTGGATAGACCTACAACCAATCAGGCCAACGGAAAGACAATGGATAGACCTATAACAAATGAGAGCAACAACTAGACCTACAACCAATCAGAGCAACTAGATA
>NC_048411.1:29938742-29946034 GCF_013103735.1 Etheostoma cragini | reverse complement strand
ACCAATCAGAGCAACAGATAGCTAAGTTCGGCTGGCGTCCAGGCTAGAGCTGGGGAGGATGATTGATCCAGTCTTGCTGATGGTTTTATGGTGCTGCGCTAAGCTAAATGCTAAAGAGGGAAAGTTGCTGATTTTGCCGCTTCTGAAGCGAGACATCCAGCAGAGATTTACCGGCGGTCCTCCGGGTGCTGGTGCCATCGTCTGCATGGACGCCAGAACAGAAAATCTGCAAATGTTCTGTTAAGTACACAGCAAACACTGGTGGTATCTAGCTAGCTAGCTAGCTTGGTCGGCCGAACGCTGAACAGGACATTTTCAGATGACCAAAACGTTCCAGTTAACTTTGATGAAGTGACAACACACAGTGAGAAGGTCAACGTTTAAGATGAAAACACAGACAACACCCAAAAACAAGTTGAGGTCCATTACAATGTCCACAGTGTTAGCATGGTTAGCATCGCCAAGCCTCTGTCCTGATTGACAGTTCCCGAAGCATCCCTTACTTTATCGTGTCGTCGATGAACGTCATGCTGGGCTGTAGAAGACTTCAAACTAGCGATTGACATTTTCTCGTAGACTTCTATAGAAACAGACTTCTTTCTGTGTTTTAATAAACAAAATAAGATAGAATGCAGCTTTAAGGAGCTTCATCCATTATTTTTACAGTCTGTGGGTGTAACACATAAGTCAGGTGCTATACTCTTGTGTCCCTGAAGCTCTTTTTTGGAACACTGTCTCAGCTCGTCCTATCTTCACCTGTCTCAGTCATGAGTCCAATGGACCTCAGACTTCTCTTTGCTTCTGATGCAATCCGACAGGCTTCCCCCATTTGAGAAAAAGAAGCCATTGATGTTGTCGAGTGCGTGTCAGCAAGCTGAGGGTTGACTGACAATTCAGCAGAGTCTCCACGGGCCTCATTAGATCCACACTCCTCCTGGATGTTAGTGTGTGTGTGTGTGTGTGTGTGTGTGTGTGTGTGTGTGTACGTCAGTGTGGTATTTGTATTCAGTTCAAAAGCAACATGCTGTAGTTGCAGACCGCATCTTCTCTGAATTGCATACGAGGTGGTTGTGGGTTTATTGTACACGGAGATACTCATGTTTGCACTTGCATGTGCACACAGGTGAATATTTGCCCTAAAGGCTACTATCATTGTTTTTCTCTCTGGAATACAGTATGCAGAGAATTCATTCTCCCAATGATTCACAGACATTTGTTATGCAACCCTTTGGTTTGACACTGAGCTACAGTACAGTTTCCTGTAAAAAAAACAGAAAAATACAGATTTCTTTTTCCCTTAGCGTGTCAGGTGTCAGACAAGTGATGTACCGTGTCCCGGCAGGTGTAATTACAATTATGCAGTGCTCATGCACCATAGCCTCATGAAAGATTAATAAAGAAATCAAATATTAAAACACATCAACACAGAGAAAAAATAATAATGACATGCATAAGCATTTGCTGAACAGGAACATCTCTAAAACCCGTGCTTTTTCAGTTACTGCTCAACAATAAGTCACGCTCCAAAATTTCAAATGTTACATCAAATTTAAAGATCTACCTTTTTTCACTCGCTTTTAGTGCCGTTTGAGGCTGCCTGGTGTCTGTCATGTCCCCTTTTGACTTATTTGCCTGCCGAAAGGTGACGACCCGCCCCCCCCCCTCAGGTAGAGCATCATGGGACATTATTTCAGAAGAAATATGCACGGTAGTGAACGGGGAAAGACAAATTCCATTTTTTTAACCGGTTTGAATTGATTGATGTTCATCAATCTAAAAGAAAACTTTGCCAGTCGAGTGAGTTGCACTATTTTGGAAAACTGTTAAAGTATAAGACTGTTAAAATACGTAAAAAACTAGGAACATTACTTAGCCCAAAGATGCATATAAGTGACATCTCGGTCTCGCTTGTCTTCAAAGCTTCTGTGTTTGGTACCGTGCTGTAATGTCACTTAAAAAAGCAACGGGTCTTGCCAGTTCTTTTGCTTCCTGGTTGATATAAAGACTGGTTAAAACACATCAGGTAAGATTACTTTACCCGTGTTGTGGAACAGCTAGCTAAGCTAGCTAGCTAGCTAGCTAGCTAGCAAAACAAGCAGCTGGCAAGGTGACGTAGTATATTGACATTTTCTTACTCCCGTCACGTAAAATACACTCCGGTGCCTTTGGCGTTAAAAGTCTCCTTTAGCGTGACATCTAAACACACTTTGACTGAACTATTGGCATCACTTTTGACGCAGTTAGGTTAAGGAAAAGGTTGTGGGTGGACTCATAAAAGGTACGTTTACAAGACATGCGGGACATGAAAGGGACGATTGGGTTTAGGAACCCTACTACTCGCTGGGCCTTGTAATGCCGCACAGTGCCCTGCTACGCCATTAACTACTACAAAGAACTACTACAAACTACTATTTTTTGTGACTGTTATTGCCACACTTCATTATAACCCCAACCGGTCGTCAGACACCGCCTACCAAGAGCCTTGGTCTGGGTCTGGGTCTGGGTCTGGGTCTGGGTCTGGGTCTTGGCCTGGGTCTGGGCCTGGGTCTGGGTCTGGGTCTGGGTCTGTCCCAGGTTGCTGCCTAAAAGGAAGTTTTTCCTCACCACTGTTGCACTGTTGCTGCTCTGGAGGAAACTACTAGAACTGTTGGGTCCTTGTAAATTATAGAGTTTGGTCTAGACCTGCTCTATCTGTAAAGTGTCTCGAGATAACTCTTGTTATGAATTGATACTATAAATAAAATCCAATTGAATTGAAGTGAATTACCGTAGTTGCTCTTTGGGCTAAGAAGGGTGCTTTTTAGGTTGTATCTGACGCTGATAGCCACTGCACAAACGTCCATATTTCACGAGCTCGGAGTGAGAACGGGTTGCGCATATTGTGCGACATGAGCTGTGGTTCACTGAGCGGTTTTGACACAAAACTGAGCGATACCACGATAAACTGAGACGTTCTTGACTTGCCAAATTATCGTTTAAATCAACAAAACATCATACATGTAATTTATGGCTTGATTCAAACGGGATCAAAATCTAATTTGTCCTCCCTGTTCATATTGTTTTATTAATGTCCTATTGGGTTCACCTCAAGGGGAGGGACTCCTTCTCTCTATACAGCCTTCTGTCTATTGTTGATTTTTATTTCCTGCTCTCCTAATTTCCTATTTCTTCACTTGAGTTTGCTTTCGTCATTTCAGTTTACATTTTTGTATTGTTGCTTTTATGTGTGGTTTATCTATTTAAAGGCAAAACTCAAACCATCTGCCTCGACTGCAAAAGCCCTTTAGGTCAACTTCTGTGGTTTTAAACATGCCGTACGCTATAAATAACAAAGTCTTGACTTAAATACTGACACTTCTCACACATGCACAAGTTTCCTAAATATGCTACTAAGCCCCATTGGCATGCAGTGAGTACACTGTTGTTCACAGTAAGCTGTAGCAGTGCAGTGAAATATAACACTACTGTGATATATATATATATATATATATATTTTAATCCAGTGAGTTGGAAATGTTTTATTCCAAAGTGAGAAAGAAAAACAAAACAAAAGCAAGATCGACGTCATTTTGACGTCACATTGGTGTGCACCAGCTCGGCTATGGCGACCAACGGGGTCGGCCTCTCCTCTCTAAGCGTAGCTCCCATGGCGCCATTTTGATGCTAATAAGCCATCACCCGCCGTTAGCATCCCATTGACTTCCATTCAATTTGACGTCACTTTGTGAGTGAATAACTTTACATCTGACACGTTTAAATACTCTATTATTTATCTGTTGTTTATTCTAAAGAACCACAGCAATGTACAAAAAGGCTCCGCTTCCTTAAACCTCACATTATGGCGCCATAGCAGACGTTTTTGTTAAAATAGGCTAACGATTGTGTCATAACCACGTGACTTACTGTTGCACAGTATAGAAATGACCATTTAGTACAGGATAAGCTCGCAGACAGTTGGGACTTCCATCAGCCGTTTAGGTTTCATTACTAATGAAAATAACTAGCATGTTAGTTTGCTGTGATTAGCCTGTGTCTATGTTAATGGTAACTAGCATGTACGTTAGCAGTAATTAGTCTGTACCTATGTTATCGCCTAACATATACCTACATCTCCGTCTCTGCTGATTGGGAATGATTGAGATTTTTCTTGCACATCTACCAGAAGACTTACAGCTTTCGGACCTGCTGGTCCATTTCTTTAATTTTCTCTGGTGGAGATTGTAAAACGGACTTAAACCTCTGTACATGTGCACTCTACCACTCTACCAGATGAGCTACCCAGGCGCATCCAAAGACAAAACTACTACATATTTACTGAATGATAAATTCCAGGTGTCTGTTCTGTGTTGGTTGTTGGTAAGAAACCCCCTTCACTCACACTGATGTCTTCATCAAAGCAGGTGATAATGGAGTGATTGATGGAAAATAATTTCTTCAAACCTGCAACACGTGAGAGGATTTTAGGTTCTTTAAACGTACCTATGTAACGCTCTTTTCTCTCATACTTGTTTTTGGAGCGGGATTGTTGATAACTGGGAGATGATGAGGGGATGAGATGCAAACAGCAGCCACAATCTTAGCCCGGAGGCAGATCGACTGGTGGCCAGAAAATTTATTCAGTGGGTGCTGTCCCTGCATCTGCCTCACTTTGAAGTTGCTCTCTCAACTCTGGGTTGTTGTACGTGACAGTGTGTTCATCCCTAACCCCCCCCCCCCCGCTCACTAAAGAGAGGTTGAAAAAGCAGAGCTGGAGCTCTCCTGTGTGTCAATATCGGAGACAAGGCTTGCTGAATCAGTGCCTTCTTATACACTTGATTTTATGTGATATTGTCAATTTATCATATTTGTTTTTGCCCAAAAAGTGTTTATTTTATTTTATTTATTCATTCATTGTCATTTTTATTGTTCTTTAAAAGTGTCCTGACTTATATTTTCACAGTTACAATAATGTGTGAATAGGTAGATAGATAGATAGATAGATACTTTATTCATCCCACACAACATTTTAGGCATCTGGAAGCAAGACAACCACAACACAACAAACACATGTGCACACATATATACACACATATATCATACATATATCACACATATACACACATATACACACATACATCACACACACATATACACACATATTTCACACATATAAACACATTTATCACACATATATCACACGTATACACACATATATACATTTATCACACACATGTCAAACATATACACACATTTATCACACATAAACACACATATACACACACATATACACATATGTATCACACATATACACACATTTATCACACATATATCACACATAAACACACGTACACACATTCATCACACATATATCACACATATACACACATTTGTCACACAAATATCACACATGTATCACACATATACACATATGTCACACATATATCACAGAAATATCAAACATATGCACACATTTAGCACACATATACACACATGTACCACACATATATCACACATACCTAAGAATAAAAATCTAAATAAAAGAAAATAGAAAAATCACTCACAGAAATGCAGTGACCACAACAAGGTGAGAAACCGTTGTAGACTGTGTGTAATGATGAAAGTGCAAAAGGGAAAATGGATCAAGTTAAAAAGTGAACAGTGCAGAGATATCAGGGCTGCAACCAACGTTTTTTTTTAATGTTGATTATTTTCTCCATCAATCGATTTGTTTGGTCTCTAAAATGTCAGAAACCGATTCATGGATTATCAAAACAGATGTGTGGGGGTAATTTATTGGTTGACATTCGATTCATCTTTGCACATGTGCTCCTTTCTATTTTTTATTATTAACTATTACTTGTTAAACAGTGGGCCGCATACAATGCTACCTCATCGTGTTTATTGATCTTGATAGGTATATTTTACTCACTTAATTTGTTGTTATTTTACATTTTACTATTTTATTTTTTCACATTTCTAGTTGATTTAACAGTCACATTGAGAGCTGCTAAACTGTGTTTCATTTTTGAAAACAAAGACAACAAAGATTATTTATATTCTGTTTGCATTTGTTTAAGATACAGAGGGTGAGAGAGAGAGAGAGAGAGAGAGCGAGAGAGAGAGAGAGAGAGAGAGAGAGAGAGTGAGACAGAGAGAGATGCCATGTGCCAATCCATCCTGGCTTTTGGAGAATTCAAGGTCATCCTTTCATGTTTTGCCAACCATCGGTCAATCACTCCCCAATCAAAGCGATTGCCTAATTCGGCAGTAATTCCCCATCTCCTCGTCAAGTTTTCGCCGCACTGTTCCAGAGGCGTTAAAGCATTTCCCTTGTCTTCCCTTCCCTCTGATCTGCCGCAGTGTGTCCAACATGTCCTGCCGGGGCCACACCCGCCCTGACAAGCTCTCTAATGATACGAGTTAAAGTGTGCGGAGAACATGTCAGATCACACAGTGTCCGACTGCTACTTCCATCTATCTTACTTCAGGAGATTTAGCTCTCACTTGATTGTCTTTGAAGTGTACTCAAGTCATGTTCTTTCATTAATCCAAAGAGCCCTCCACAATGTCTCTATTTGGTGTTTTTTTTGTACAGCTTGAATTTAGGGAGATGGAATATGGAAAAGAAATTGGTCAAAACTAATTCAAATCCCCTATCACAAATGTGCTCGACTAATCCTCCAAATCTTTTGACGATGCGGGTCTGTAGTTCCTCCCCTCTAATAAGACCCACAGGAGCGTGTCCTAAATTTGCGTCCCTAGCGGGGACAAGGCATCGCCTCATATCTAAACCAGAGAACGTCTTTCAAGGACCACTACATCAACCAGCAGGTTTTGAATAGTTTAATAGGGAAAGTCGCTTGCAGTTAACATCAGTCCATCCATCCATCCTTGTCTTCCTTTCCAGTATTGGGGCGAGGGGGCAGCAGCTCCAGCAGGGGACCCCAAACTTCCCTTTCCTGAGCCACATTACCCAGCTCCGACTGGGGGATTCTGAGGCGTTCCCAGGCCAGGTTGGAGATATAATCCCTCCACCTAGTCCTTGGTCTTCCCCAAGGCCTCTTCCCTGCTGGACGTCCCTGCACCTCGTCCTGTGTCTTCCCCGAGACCTTCTCCCAGCTGGACGTCCCTCCACCTAGTCTTGGGTCTTCCCCGAGGGCTTCTCCCAGCTGGACGTCCACCTAGTCCTAGGTCTTCTTTGACGTCTCCTCCCAACTGGACGTCCGTCCACCTAGTCCTGGGTCTTCCCCAAGGCATCCTCCCAGCTGGACGTCCCTCCACCTAGTTCTGGGTTTTCCCCGGGGCCTCCTCTC
>NC_048411.1:29929326-29938642 GCF_013103735.1 Etheostoma cragini | reverse complement strand
CTTCCCAAAGGCCTCCTCCCAGCTGGACGTCCCTCCACCTAGTCCTGGGTCTTCCCGTGTCGCACCCACGGCATTAAAAAAGTGACAAAAATGTTGTAAAATGCGATAATAATGTTGAAAAAAGTGACCAAAACAGGCTTATTTTTTAATGGTTGACGGGAAGACAACTCAAGGGTTAAATTTGGTGCCCTTAAACTTTGTTACCTCACTTCCTGCTTTGCACCGGCATAATTACAAAGGCCAATAGCGGATCACCCATTACTGCCATTAGCCAGTATATCTGAACGCCTATATGTATTTTTAAAACATCCTGATATCCCCCCCCCCCCATGTGACCTCATTATTTGAACATAAAGTGTGTACCAACTTTCTTTCAGACATCACAGAGGGATCAACTGATTTAAAAGACCAAAAACCTTCCAACCAAAGGGCCGGATCCACTGCAGATGGATTTACACTCGTCCTTTGCATCACCACTGTGCCATATTAGCTCACCTCCTCAGTCATCACGCTAAGTCTGGATGGGAGTGCCTCATGCAATCATGGATCTCACAAAAATAACCTCATATCCGTTTTAATCCACAGAAAGGTCTCCATTCCAGGCTGGTGTGGGCGTATGTGGCATTTAAGACCGTGTGAGGATATGATTAGATGACAGTTTTTAGGGCCTAAAGGGTGTAACTGAAACACTAAACTGTGCACAGAGAAGAGAAAATAAAAGACTTTACTCGCTGACTTTTCTCCTTCACTGTGGCAGTTTGATGCATTTGTAGTATTCTTTTCCTGAAGGGTTGATAGATGTTCATCTGCAGAACAAAATATGATTAAATCAGAATTTGACATGTTGTCAGAAAAAGATTAAACAGGTTATTTATTTAACGCATTTATGTCCAGTTATTTAATCCATTTTTGATATTTAGCTAACTTTTAGAACTGTTTCTTCAGTAGTTTTAGCTGTTAAATGCACTTATGTGATACCTTTAGCTGTTTATTTCTACCATTTATTCATTAATTTGTTATTTGTTTGTCAGTAGTTTTAGCTAACTATGTGAGCTATTTAGTCAGCAGTTTTAGCTAACTATCAGAGCTATTTAGTCAGCAGTTTTAGCTAACTGTGTGAGCTATTTAGTCAGTAGTTTTAGCTAACTATCAGAGCTATTTAGTCAGTAGTTTTAGCTAACTATTTGAGCTATTTAGTTAGAGTTTTAGCTAACTATCAGAGCTATTTAGTCAGTAGTTGTAGCTAACTATCAGAGCTATTTAGTCAGTAGTTGTAGCTAACTATCAGAGCTATTTAGTTAGAGTTTTAGCTAACTATCAGAGCTATTTAGTCAGTAGTTTTAGCTAACTGTGTGAGCTATTTAGTCAGTAGTTGTAGCTAACTATCAGAGCTATTTAGTCAGTAGTTTTAGCTAACTATTTGAGCTATTTAGTTAGAGTTTTAGCTAACTATCAGAGCTATTTAGTCAGTAGTTGTA
The DNA here is from genome assembly GCF_013103735.1 of Etheostoma cragini. Taxonomy (NCBI): domain Eukaryota; kingdom Metazoa; phylum Chordata; class Actinopteri; order Perciformes; family Percidae; genus Etheostoma; species Etheostoma cragini. The sequence goes on along the minus strand of NC_048411.1, from coordinate 29,937,164 downwards.
GCTAACTATTTGAGCTATTTAGTCAGTAGTTGTAGCTAACTATCAGAGCTATTTAGTTAGAGTTTTAGCTAACTATCAGAGCTATTTAGTCAGTAGTTGTAGCTAACTATCAGAGCTATTTAGTTAGAGTTTTAGCTAACTATCTGAGCTATTTAGTTAGAGTTTTAGCTAACTATTTGAGCTATTTAAACAGTTTAGTCAGTAGTTAGATATTTTAGCCGCTTCTGCCACACTTTTAGCTATTTATTTCAACCATGTATTCATTACTTTTATGTTCAAAATGTGTTTATTAGTTGGATAAAACCCTTGAGATGTATCACCCCATCATTCGAGGGGGTAAGCTAACTAGCTGCACTGTTAGCCAGTAGTTTTAACGAACTGTTTGAACAGTTTAGTCGATACGTTAACCTTTGTGTTGTCTTCACGTCAGACCAAGAAACACTCTTATTGCTTTTTCTGATATTTTTTTGTCACTTTTTCAATGTCGTGGGTGCTTTTTTTGATGTTTTTCCAAAGTTATTTGATATTTTTAATGTTGACATTTTCAGCACTTATTTCATTTTTTGTGATAAAAAACAAAACAAAACCGTGTCAAATTTGACCCAAGGACAACATGAGGGTTTAGCAATTTATTTCTACCATGCATGCATTCATTACTTTCAGCTACCGGTTCAAAATACATGTGTTCAGGTGTTGCAGCTGATAAATTCTTTTAAAAATGAGTTAAGATAATCCACAATGTGGTACCCCCGGTTGGGAATCACTAACTTAGACTCAAGACAGGCTTAAATATGAATAAGTGAATGGATTATTTTTCCTTTAGCAAAAGCTAATCAATGCTGCTCGTGCAAGGGATGCAACATTATCAAACAAGGATGTCTGAGTCCTCCAGCGCGTATTTAAATGGTTGCTAAGAAGTGCTTGCTCACGCCTCTTGACTGAAATACATGTTCATGTTTTTCTGTATTGCAGAGGATGCTTTTAAGGAGCATTATTTGTAAGGACATCAAAGCCTGCCAAAAGCACTCTCCTTTTGGAGTGTGCTGCAGCTTGAAAATGTACTTTCCAAGTATTTTCCAAATGGACAGGAAGAGGCCCTCGCTGGTATTGAGCTAATGCTAATGCATTGTGGCGCTAGGTTTTTCATTGTAACTTACTCTACAGCACAAAAAACAGACCGTATTAAAAGTACTATTAATCTTTTACAGGTTTGATATTAACTTTAATTTCCCGTCATTTTAAATACAAGAAGACAAAAATAGTCTTTATTTTGCTGTGTCTGTATTGAAATCTGACTTTTATGGTTCGAGGAAAAAAAAAACAAGCACAGCCAACAATGCCAACAAGCCCTCATGGACGCTGTTTACAATGCACAGCTCTGTGACTGCCATAATTGTCCACAAACCTTCAGCCAGACTCTGACCAGATGCTGCATACAGGTTTTCTGCTATCGCCTGGTTTTATTGATCCAGTTAACATTTTGCTCGCAAAGTCACAGTCTTCGACCGTCTGTGTTTTCTCAGCTGAGGGCGCATAGCAGCGCTCCTCCGAGGATTGGATTCCTTACTGTGATGTAAAAGCCTGCCCAAGTGAGAGGCTGTTGACTTTATTCAATATGTCCTCCAGATTTTTTTTTCTTCATGAGCATTACGCAAATGAAATGGTTTGCATTATGCGTGAACCATACGTTCCAGTGAGGCATGCCCGGCTGCAGACAGCTGGAAGTAACTTGAACCCCTCGGTCTCTTATCAGCCCTGGCATCCCTGCCATTTCCCATAGCCATCTTCAAGTAGAAGAATCCAGCCATTGTTTTCATCTCTGTGGGCCCTGTGTTAACTCAGCAGGGCCTCGCTGATTTTTTGCAGAGATATTAAAGAAAATGGTAGATTTGTCTTTGTCCATATAACCCTAGTCTCGCGTTGCCAAACCTTTATCTCCACAGCGCTGCGGAGTAAAGTCCGGCTACACCACAGATACAGTCTGGGATAGGAGGGGGACAAAACCCTCTGGGTAGTTTGCATTTCTTTAAACCAATCCCAATCGTCTTAGGCTGCGCTGAGCTCTGGACGCAGCGACGGCGGCTCTGCAAAATAGTCTCGAGAAGGAACTTGTTTACACCCAAAAGAAAACGCCACATACACGTCAATACCTCTTCCAATCACACTAATTGCTCCCAAAACGTCCCAATTAGAGAGGAAACGCCCTGAACATATTCTTTGTGAATTTCTACAATCATTCCCCGAGAAAACCAAGCAGGCCGGCCTTGTTGCACAATCCAAAATGGCTTCAAAACTTGCCAAGCGATTTTGAGAACAGCAACACACGGACGGAAATGTACTTCCACAGTAGAGCCGAACTAGCATAACCCTGACTAATCTAAAATGTTAGATTTGTCTTTGTCCATGTAAGCCTGTTTTGTTAAATCCAAGCTGTGTGTGTATGTGTGTGTTTGTGTGTGTGTGTGTGTGTGTGTGTGTGTGTGGAGGGGGGTTCTTGATGCAGTTGTAAAAGAGCAGCTGCACCTGCCATGTATGTCAACAACAAGGTCTGGAGCAGACACTCAAGAAGAGCGGTGGCTTTCACACCACTGGCCTCACTGAAGCTGCTTACTTTCCAAAGACAACAATGACCACGCTGCTCTGCTGCGCCGCCAAGCTTTCGGACTCTACGGGCTTGGCGCCGGGTCTGTGTGGCCTCGAGATTATCTCCCGACTGAGCCCTCTACATACAGGCTTATTGGACTTCCTCATGTCCCCCTTGTTTTCGTGGCTCTAAAGTTTCCAGGATGCGTTTTTGACTGTCTGTTTTACACATAGAGACAGGATCCCCCGTGGGGGTTGTTAGGAGGTTACCGTGGGGGGGTGGGGGGGTTGTAAAGAGGTCAGGGAGAAACTGTCAGTCTATTTCCTTTCTCTGGCCTTGGGAAACTGCACCACAAGTCTTCTGCATATTTTTAGCCTCCTTGCTGGGTTTTTATCCGCGTGTATCCACAGGAGAAGATTGAGTTATTCCCAGTGCGTGAGGACTTTTGATTTTCACATGGATTTACTTATTATTAGTGTTGTCTTTTACCATTTTGTACTCTGGATATACAATGACCATGTCCAGCACACTGTTAAAGTAATGCACAGGGTCTGGAAACCATCACCTTTATGTGTTGCTGCGTAAATCTCTCTTCCGGAGAGTTTCTGTCTACAGCTGGTAGTGTGTGCACAATCACAGGAGGCGGGGTTGCTGTGGACTAAAAAAAACGTATGTGCACGCATTGTATTTGTCGTGCCTACCACAGTCTATACAGTTTAAAGTGAACTACAGGACACAAGGTGGAATGAGGAGACTTGAGACATATCTGTTAAGGTGGAGGTTTCAGTTTTTGTTATTGAGTGCCATCATAATGGGTCAAACGGGTTTTTAATGTTTTTTTTTTTTTTTTTACAGTTTTCAACGGTGTTTCAGAACAGACAATCTGTGCAAATTAGCGGACTATGGGTGGCAAGGGGCGCGTTCAGCCCAGACAAAACGTTTATTTAGACTCAAATGGTGGGGCGTAGAACACCCTGCTGTTCTCCTGTGTATTACCAAAAGTCTACATACACATGGCTACTTATTGGGTAACACAGATTGAATCGGGCTAACACATTTCTGTCCTTTATTATAATATACCTACCGACTACCAAACCTGACAGAATGAGAGAAAACACGCCTGAAAGCACACAGTTTTACAGCGTTCCAAGGAAACATGTCGTTCAACCCGGAAACAACATGCACAGGGGCGTTGGGCGGGGGGGGACGAAGGGGACAGAGTACCCAGGGCCCAAAAAGACGCCATAATGAATAGCTGTGGATGCGGGAAGGGCCCACAGAAAATGCCTTTCTACAGGGCCCAGAATTTGGTTTTCCTGAAAGTGCATGACCCATTTTCAAACTAGTCGAGATCAGAAATTTGTCTTTCTTTCAACCACATTTCCTAAAATGAACATGGATGGTTCTATAAAACGCTCTTCTCAAGTAAAATGAAGGATCGGTTTACTACTTTCATGGAATTTGGGGTGTTTTATTCAATTTTTAAGCACATTTCTGCTTCTTAAACCCCACAATTAGGTTCAAAAAATTTTCTAAAAAGACTGCAAGGAATAATGAGTCAAACAAAACTACAGGAAAAGCAATTAAAATACAAAAAAAGTGATTTTGGATAGAAAAAAGGGCAAAAATTTCTTTAGCGGAGAGGACAACACAAGGGTTAAAAGAACATGAATAATGCAATCTCAAAACAATGTGCACCGTTTTGCAACAGGTGAACAACATGAACATCTGAACGGTGTGTAACTGCTTTGAGATGCGTTTCTCCCGTTCATTGGCTGTGTCACAGCTGATACCCGATCAGCAGAGACGTGTCTGCAAACTCGTGGTAATAAAAAGGTTTTCCACGCACCTCTGTTTGAGTTTTTAAGCTGTGTTCGTTTTGGGGAACATGTGCACATGTGCTCTTTTTCTGAGGTAGTTAATGCTTTCTTTGGAAAAGTACAGATTCTGCAGTTTTTTTTCGTGCACTTTGAAATCATTAATTATTTCAGAGGGTAAAATATGTGCCACGTTTTGTTGTGCTTGTTGTGTGTGCTCTTTGGAGGGAACTGAGTCATGTTTTCAGTCGCATCCGGACTCTCAAGAACTTCAAATAGACGACATGAACTTAGAGGACTGTTTGTGCAGAAAAGTAAATAGAAATTCAAGAGAAACGGCATGAGATGGGTCCGATAATTAAGCAAAAAAACTGCAGCTCCCTCTATTCTTTTTTCCAAGGTTGGGGCAGATATTGAGTGATTCAGTCGAGAGAGAGAGAGAGAGAGAGAGAGAGAGAGAGAGAGAGAGAGAGAGAGAGAGAGAGAGCTTTCATTAGCCTGTGAGTCATATACATCCAGACGTTATTCACAGAGACTCACCTGAACTGTGCCACAGCCCAGATAACATAACTCACAGACACGTCTAACCTGCTGCACCACATTTCTTCCTGTGTTATCTCTAAGTGCGTTGACACCTCTCGCTCTCTCCTCTGCAGCTCCTTCTGTCTGGTGTGAATGACTAAAGCTGCTCGTGTGGTTGTTAAAATAGCTGCTACATGACTGTTAAATAACTGCAGCTTCTCAAACAAAAACACACTGTACATGTCGTTCTGCAGAGCTTAAATCATCCGTCTTTACACCATCAGGGTTATTATCGTTGTCTGGCAACGGGCACTATTTGCATTGCCACTCAAGCGATGCGACATCATACAGTTAGCGCTGCGAGTACAGTGTGTCTTCTCAAATACACTGTGGTGACACAACAGAGAATTGTGCCGCCGTAAACTTGGAGAAAGAAACACCTTGAAGATGAACTAAAAACAGAAAGAGCCACGTTGAGGTTATCTTAACCAGTCGTTCTTTCTAATTCCACAATACACTTATCACACAGTGAGTGGGGAAGGTACGTGCCGGTGAAAATAAGTCATTTGGGTTTTGCTTCTGGCTCACCTCTCCATAATGCTCGACTCTGCAGCTGCACTGCGCTGTGGAAAACAAACAGTGCAGCTGGGCTCCTCAAGACAGCGAGAGGGAAATTTTAATCCCACTTTGGCACCGGTTAGATTTAGCTGGTCATAAAAAAAGGAAAATCAACCCCACCGTCTGAGAAGGATTGGGAAGTGGGAACCCAAATGATGCCAGAAGGAACTCCAGTTGAAGACTTGGAAACACACACAGGCCAGGAAATGAATCCCCAACAGGTTGAAGTGCTCCAAGCGGCATGAGAGGAGTCTAATTAAATCAGATAGTGTCACATAACTGGGATACCTGGGAGGAAAAACGTCCTAATAGGTCGTTGGTTCCAGCAGCAATTAGGACCTATATTTACATTGTAGTGACAGCGCCCTCTCTTGGCCGTAGTAGGAACAAAGCAGGAAGTAAGGCGATGAAATATAAAGGTGGATTTATGGTTCTGCGTGGAATCCGCACCATACAGACCCCGCAATGTAACTACGTTGTGAAGTTTTTGTTTTTGATCGTCATGATAACCCCCCCCCCCCCCCCCCCCCCCCCCCCCCCCCCCCCCCCCCCCCCCCCCCCCCCAGCCCCACACCTGACGTAACCGGTTCTTATCTCTAGACCAGCGCTATAGTGGGAACCTGTGTTCTTGGCCCAGAGCCAGGATTATTTGTGTGGAAAAGCAAAGAACCGGTTCGATATTTGGCACCAGAACCAGCACCAGAACCGCCTCGGTGGAAAGGACACAATAGTGAAAGCATGGTCACCTTGGTAACAGTAACAGCAGCTACAGCATGCAGTGTTGTCTGTGTATTAATCAGGTACTCAGTACTTGAGTAGTTTGAGTAGTATTTATTTGGATGACTACTTTTACTTGAGTCACATTATTCTGAAGTAACAGTACTTTTACTTAAGTACAATTTATTGGCTACTTGTTTTTATTTTTTAAAGAAAATTTTTGGGTTTTTCCGCCTTTAAATTTGAGAGACATGCCGGAAACCGCCACAGGTCAGATTCGAACCCTGGACCTCTGTGTTGAGGCATAATAAACCTCTCCTTATACTGTGCATGTGCGCCCAGGGCTGTAGTCAAGACCACCTTAGTCAAGTCCAAGACAAGTCCAACACCAGGACTGGTGAAGTCCAAGTCAAGACCAAGTCCAAAGAGGTTTGAGTCAAAAAATGTGACAGAATTAGCCAAAACAAAGGCTATTTTTCCACTGCTGTCCCTGGACAGGTCCACAAGGGTATGACTCAGAGTCAAGACCCAGTCCAGGACAGAATAAAGGTCTTATGCATGACAGTATCAAGACAATCATTTTGGGTTTCACTTTCCCTCCAATATTATGATCAACATAACAAAGACACCTGGACTCGGTCCAGACCAGAAGCCATATCTGGCAAGACCAGGGGCCGAGACCGAGACAAGTCCAAGTCCAAATACTAGCGAGACCGAGACAAGTCCGAGCCCATAGAAAAACAGTCTTGAGTCGGGTCTCGAGTCCAAGACCGGACTCGAGTACTACAGCCCTGCGTGCGCCCGCTCTGCCACTGAACCAACCCGGCCACAGTTTTTGGCTACTCCACCCACCTGTGGATTTGGAGGACTGGTTGAGACCTGGACAGACCAGCCAGCCATGCAAACAGGGAACTGTACTAAACATGCAGATGTGTTCAGAGACATGATTCCCAGTAACAGTTCAATCGCCATGAGGCCCCCCACAGCTAAAGGCTAACCCACACGTGTCTCTCGCTCAGTCCCTGCAGCGCCGGCTACAAAAACAAACCATCCGGAGAGTCTGAAACCACTTCCAGCTGTCCCCTCCCCCGCCCCGGTGTACCCCCTAACCCGATATGACAGGGCCCGACGAGGTGAGGGCCGGGCCTCCGGGAAGATTCACAACACGTAACTCGAGCTGTGAGCCTCATATTCATAATTGGTTGGTTGGTTGGTTTTAAAAATGAAGATGGCCGAGTGCATGCTGCACCTTTTGTCTCTCACGTTACCGTCGTTAACGTCTCGTCTTACACCAGACAGCACGAGTCTTCAGACACACAATAACAGGGCGAGGAACAACGGCATGCCACAATCACGCAGCCGAGGAATGCAACAAGTACTTTTACTCTACTGGTGTGCTGAAGCACAATTTGGAGGGATTTTTTTAATACTCTGCCAACTTTAACCCTCATGTTGTCCTCATGATGTCCCCATTTTGTCCTCATGTTGTCCTAATGTTGTCCTCATGTTGTCCTCATGTTGTCCTAATGTTGTCCTCATGTTGTCCTCATGTTGTCTTCATGATGTCCCCATGTTGTCCG
>NC_048411.1:29914256-29929226 GCF_013103735.1 Etheostoma cragini | reverse complement strand
AGAGAGAGACAGAGAGAGACAGAGAGAGAGAGACAGAGAGAGACAGAGAGACAGAGAGAGAGACAGAGAGAGAGAGAGTGAGAGAGACAGAGAGAGAGACATAGAGAGAGAGAGAGAGTGAGACAGAGAGAGAGAGACTTTAATCATGGCAGCCGGGTGTCTCTGTTTAACTGTCATAAACGTCTGCTGTCATTATGAGGCGACATATTTAATCGGGCTGCACAAACAGCATTCACGAGGCTGTTTGTGTGCTAATCTTTTATCGTATTCATTTATTTTTTTAAGCTTTATTTGACCAGGGTTGAGATTACAATCTAGTTAACGAGCGAGCCCCGGCCAGACAGACAGACGGGGATGGACAGGAATAATAAAAATAAATAAAAAAACAGAAAGTCCCATTTTTAAAAAACAAGCGCGGACATGTTGATATATTTGTCTTGTATTCAGCATGTGAAATAAAAGAAGCTGATGATTATACAGTGTGTGTCTGCTTGATCTTAGACTGCATTCAGATCTGTAGTAGATCCACTCGAGGTCAATGAGACAGGTGCAAGGACGCAGTGTTTTTGGGGGGGAAGCATGTAGTTAGTGCACTGAGAGATGTACGCACGGCCCTGTGTTCCAGCTGGATGGAAGTGTAGAATAAACTCTACTCAAGCTGGGTTTGTGGTAAAAAGTCCAGCTATGTGTGGTGTAATGATTTGGCTTTCACCCTCTGTAAGCTGTTCAGGTTGAATTTGGCATTAGCAAAGTTGTCCATTAAAGATATATTGCAAAGAGCGCACGCAAGGGACAGAGCTCCACACATCACATGAAGGAAACCAAAAACTAATCCGGATGTTAAATGTGAACCAGTCAGTCGGGGCATTGTCCGAATTTCATTTCCTGAAATTCTTGATTCTGACGGGCGTTTTGACTTAAAAGACGGTGGGACACGAGAGGGGAAAATAGACGCATTTTTAAAGTTGTGTTGTTGTTTTTTTTAAAGTGTGTGTGAGTGGAGAGATGGTGAGTGGATGGGAGGGGGGAATAGCTCTTTATCATGCCTCCCTATCCAACCTCTTACCACCCCTTTTGGGCCTTTTAGGAGCATCCTGTGACCCTCGACCTCCTGGACAATGGAGGCCAGGACGTTTCCCAGTGAGCGGCGATGGAGCCAACAACAGGAACATGAGGGGTGCTCCTGGGAAACAAACTGTTTATTGTGCAGCAGGATGGACAGCCACCCCCCCCCCCCCCCCCCCCCCCCCCATGTCCCGGTCACTTACGTTCCCTCGCACAATCACAGACACTAAGCGCTCTGCACGGTGAACTCTTGTCCAACGACAGGTGGCTGATTTCTCATCAACCATTCCTACAGAGAAAAGCAGTGCATTGTAATTCCTATGCACGCCATTTATTTTACCCTGCATGCACCACAGTGACTGTGTCATAACCACGCGAGTTGCTGTCGCGTAGTCAAAAGATCACCGTAGTGTCAGGAGAAGCTGCTCAGGTTCAATTACCAGTGCTAACTAGCATGTTAGCCAGACCCTCCTCTGCAGCGCCGTGGAGGAAGGTCCGGCAATGCGAGGCTAGTCCCGTCGTAACTGCTACGGCCTCTAGAGGGCGCTGCCGCTATAAACTTAAATTAAATATAGGTTGTTATTGCTTGGCAATAACCAAACTTGGCAATGAAATGGAAAAACTCAAAACTAGAACTCCAAGTTGTTAAAAGTTTAACATCGCTGTTATTACAACAGCAGCGAGCATGAGTTATGGCTGCGTCATCTCCGAAAATGATTTACAGGTTACTTCTCTAATTCTTCTCTGATTAACAGGATTTTAATGTTAGTGTCTCATAGAGAGAGAGAGAGAGAGAAAGAGAGAGAGAGAGAGAGAGAGAGAGAGAGAGAGAGAGAGAGACCCAGACCCCTGTGGCCCCCTGAACCACCCAGATCAGATGTGCATCATTTGGAGCACAGACACAAACCACACATATAGTCATAAAGAAGCAGTAATCCTTCGGGGGTTAAGCAGCACTTAAGAACCAATCCCCCGAGCGCCCTGAGTCGCCGCGTTGCACCGCAGCTCTGGCACTTTGATTGACAGCCCTGAAAACAGTTTTACCGTGCTGCTATTGCAATGAGTGGTCTCCAGAGCCTCGGCATGGTCTGGAGCGTTGACTAGTCTGAGTGACTTGCTCTCCGTAATCAAATACGTTCCAGCTGTTTGACTTCTGAAGACAAATTCAGGTTTTCCCAGTTTTTGCCGAGCTTCCTTGAGAGACAAAGGAGGGATTTCCCATGAAACAGACATGGCAACAAACGCTTCGGTACTGTAATCAAATAGAAAGTCGGACTAAATATAAACTTATCATCTGGCAGCCGGAGCCTGAATGAACGAAGAGTAAGCAACGGATGAAACAATGTCCTTGAACAAAGAAAGTAGATTAAAAAAAATGTAAGAAAAGACTTTTAGTCACAGATTGTGGTAACATTTTGTGACCTTGGTCAAAGGGAAACAGCCTAAATGTTATCTTTTTACTTTTGTTACAGCCGGGCACACCTTTTCATCAGGAGATTTGAACATGAATGTGTTGTGGTCTGCTGCAGTCCCCCAACTTGTCATCACCTGAGGGGGGGCGTTGCTGGATACAAGAGGCGTGGCCAATCACCGGCGCTCCGTCTCCTAATCAGCTGTTTCCCATCTACTCATCATACCTATTGCAGGATTTAATCCCGGGCTGACCACCTATTCAGCGCCAGATCGTTGCATACACTCTTGTGGTAACTTGGCTCCTAGTCCAAGTACTAGTCCTAGTCCTTGTCCTGGTCCTAGTCCTAGTCCTAGTCCTAGTGTTTTGCATGCGTTTTTGCTTTTGTGGATTACCGTTTTAACTCTACCTCTCCGTGCAGATTCACCTGTTCCCCTCCGAGCTGCCTTCCAGCCCCTCGCCGACCTGCCACCAGGCTTCACCCGTGTTGGAGACCTTAACATTAGACCTCCTGAACTTTATCCTGACCACGCCCTGGTCCAATACCTCTGAGTTCTGGGTCTAACGAAATCTTAACAGAACGTTGCTTTGTGATTCAGAGGTCTCAAAGTAGCGACGCATTCTCAACAACATGTACCAATGATATTTGAGCTTTGAGTTCTAGTGTGCCTGACTCGTGGGACAAAACACTAAACTTTCTTAAAATCAACTCACTTTTGCCTTTTGGACATTTTAGAAATCAGTTTTTTGGACCTCCAAACTTCTAATCGCTTTTATGTAGTTGTATTTCTTCTGCATCCCAATTATCCGGATCTGTTTGTCCATTTCGTAAGGTTGTTGTGTCTTTCTATGTTCTCGTGATGGTGTTGCTTCTTCTTTCTCTGTCGTTTTCTTTGTCTTTGTAACTGACTCGATGGCATTGTAAATGACAGCTTCAGTATGAATAAAGCATGAATGAATGTATGTGGATTCTTTATTTAGTATGTTGATTTGTTATTTTAACATCCTGTTATGTATCTCGGCCTAAATTCTTTCAGAAGGACCCAACTATAAATTGATTCACTCCTAAATCAATTAAACTTATCCCAATAAATCTATATTTTATCACGCGTGTATAAATGTTGCATATCTGCATCTAGTCTCTCCTGATTGAAATGTATCTCAGCGTAACGCTGTTCAGGAAGAACTCAATAATAATCAATGCCCTACCTAATTTAAATCCGCTGTTTGAGGCGTTCACCTTCCTGCTTAAACAATCAGAATCATTACACAATGGCAAGGGCCAATCACAGACCCTACTTTAAACAGTTTCTCCCTTTGCTATCAGCTGTTGTTGCAGGCAAAGAGTGACCAGACCAGTCCAGGGGTGGAGGTCTGGGGGTGTGATGGTTCTCTACACCTATACATGAATATACAAGAGATTCACATAGCGATGAAGTCTAATCGTCAAAGACTTTGTACATTTTATTTGAGCTGTACAATAAATCTTATTTGCATATTGGCAAACATGTCTCTCCTGATTGAAATAATGTATGTGTATGCTGTGTGTGATGTCTTTAAGCTACTGGGACCTCAAATTTCCCCTTGGGGATCAATAAAGTATCTATCTATCTATCTATCTATCTATCTATCTATCTATCTATCTATCTATCTATCTATCTATCTATCTATCTTTTCATCTATCTTTCTATCCATCTATCTTTCTATCTATCTATCTATGAATTGGTAAGATATTTACCAATTTTGGCGCCCACCAGCCTGTAACCTGACGACCAGTCACATAACAGTTTAATTTAGCGGTCTATACATGTACATTTAGCCCAGAAAAGGTGACTGTGAGTCGACTACAGCCCTGTGAGTGTAGTCGACTGAGTCAAAACCGAGTCCAAAGAGGTTCAAGTCCAAGTCAAGACCGAGTCCAAGTGACAGTCAATGTGGATACTCTGAAAATGATTGATGATGATGGAGGTACATGAGGCGGCCAGTCTCAACGCCCTTCTAGATGGATTTTCAATAAACTAATAGCAGTTTTCTGAACCAGCGTGATTCAGCAAGGGTTTCGGTTCAAAGGAAAAAGCAACTTTAGAAAAAAACACATGGTGCAGGACTTGGTTGGAACAAACTACAATATTTGGCGAGTCCAGTGGCCGAGTCCAAATACCAAGGAGTCCAAGACGAGTCAGAGACAATAGAAGACAAGTTTAAGACTACAGTCCTACAGCCCGGCTGTAAGACACAGTCCTTTCAGGGGCCGTCACAGTTGAGCTTATCCGACAAAAAGTGAGTGTCATGCAATAACAGTTAAGGTCAGGCTCCATGGTCTTTGGCTTAAAAGACATCGAAGACCCGGAAGGCCGGGTTGACTCGCCGGACCCTCCTCCGCGGTGCTCTGGCAATGCGAGACCACTGTCCCAGCCATGTTGTTTTCGTGAACGTGCACCAAAATGTATTTCTATGCTATTGTGCCTTGTGTGTTATCTGGTCTGACAGCTCAGCTGTGCGTGTCTGGGATCTGGACCAACTGGATTAGCATTAGCATGTAATTAATCAATTAGGGCTAAATCTGCATGTATTGTTGATTTATCAATCGTTTCTTTTTTTAGGGTAACCGCTTACCACCAGTCCAGGCACAGCAAACGTAGAATTGCCTCTAATGTCTAATTCTGGCACATTTGACTTGTCTCTGATAAATAAACCTGAAATAAATAAATCTGCTTTACGTTTTGTGGCTATATGTACCAATTGTTCAGAGAAAAGCCTGAATATTCACATGCAAAACATGTGATTAACTTTAAATCTGATGCAGCAAAGTTCTCCAAACCACTCAGCGATATAGGTCATTTATTCCTACCCTCAAGATGCTTTTTGAAAGGGACCATTCTTCAAAATTAGATTCTGTATGTTGAAAATGAGTCCAAACAAACAAGTCATCACTCAGCCTGCCACTTTTAATTTTAACAGGCTTGGTTTCTGAAAACACTAAAATGAAGTATTATTTTGGTGGACCCCTGCTTGTAAATGAGACATCCCGTAACCAGCTCTGCAATTAGGCCCATAAAACCTGCAGAGTACTCTACAGCTGCAGTTAAAGCATATAATACCATTTAATAAGCACATCCTCGAAGCTATAAATGTTTATATGATTGAATCATTTGAACCCGGTAAGCCAAAAGAAACATGCAGTCGTGTACCAGCTTGTTTTAATGCCTGAAACATGAGAAGAAGCTACAGAAAAACTCTTATATTAGACTTTTAGTCATTGATCCAAGTGAAGAAAACACTAATACTGATACCCACAAAAGCAAAAGGAGGATTTGTGGAACAATTCAGAGATTCTAGGTCAAAGGCCACCTTAACACTGACAAGCAAAATCAAATCAGAGCTAAGGAAATGAGCCATGAAACGCTGATTGCTCCACACATAATGACCCTTTTTCCAGTTGCTTAGCTCAAGAATTATTTGATTGTGCATAGTGCTGACTTCACTGCAAACATGAGCACTGCTTGCACATATTGCCTGAGTGTATAATCAAATCAAGACCATTGATACAAGGAGTGAACAAATATCTCTTAGTGTGCGGAACAATGGATCTTTGTTCCATAAGAGAGCCCTCAGAAAGCTAATACACTGACCCAAGGTAGGACACCTCTGGGAACTGAGAGTCCAGCTTGTGCTCGGCATTAATTGGCTGTGCTTTTATTGGATAATTCAGACATTAGCGAGATCCATTTAAGTTAATTTTCGAAAAATGACAGTGAGCATATGTGCTTTGTCATGGCAACCATGGGAAAAGTGCCACCGAGAGGAATAAACTTAAGCTCAGACGCAGCTTGAGCGTAATTGATGCAATAAGTGGAATGTTTTCTGTTATACAATGTCTTGTACTTGGTGACTCATGTGACAAAAGAAGACAGATCACTGGAGTCTGTTGAGTCTGTGGTTTCAAATAACAGCACTATAGGCTATATTCCCCATGAGGCAGTTCAACTAAGCTGCCACCCCCACCCATATCATCCCGCCTCTGACACACTCACACCTCAGCTCATACATCAATTTGGAACTTGGGGCACTGGTCCTGTAACTAAAAACTCAACTTCTATGGAAATTCCCCATACCGGCCAATGATATGTTGCCCTAAACCACCACATTGCTTCCTTATTGCTTTGAAAGTGTACAAGGTAGCATCACGTAACGGAAAGGCAGGGGCGCAGCCAGGAAGACATTTGGGGTTCAGCCCGATCCTGGGGGGATCTGGGGTCATGCTCCTCCGGGGAAAACCAAACCTTCAAACCATACAACAGTATGAGTTGTTTGTTTGTATACCCTGTAATGCATTTTCTGTCCTCAGATCTAGACCAGAGGACGCCTTTCTGAACGAAAGGATTGGGCCTTTAAAGTTGAAAGTTGTGAAATGGTCACAGCTTGTTTAGGCACAAGAAGTTCTCAGTTATGTAGACAGTTCATTTGTAGACCTTTCAAGACGCGGACCTGAACATTAACTTGGTCTTTAGCCTTTACGTTCCACAGCCGGGATTGCACCGATGCCGCTAGTTTTACATTTTGGTTGGTTTCTAAGGACTACGGTTACCTGGTCCTCAGATCTCTGCAGGGTAAATCCAGACAGCTAGCTAGACTATCTGTCCAATCTGAGGACTATGGTTACCTGGTCCTCAGATCTCTGCAGGGTGAATCCAGACAGCTAGCTAGACTATCTGTCCAATCTGAAGACTATGGTTACCTGGTCCTCAGGTCTCTGCAGGGTAAATCCAGACAGCTAGCTAGACTATCTGTCCAATCTGAGGACTATGGTTACCTGGTCCTCAAATCTCTGCAGGGTAAATCCAGACAGCTAGCTAGACTATCTGTCCAATTTGAGTTTTCTGTTGCACGACTGAAACAACATTTACACGAACACATGTTCAACCCATTGGGGTCCTTCGCCTCCTATGGCGCCATTTTAATGCTACAAAGCCATCACCTGCCACTAGCATCCCATTGACTACCATTCATTTTGACAGCAAATAACTTTACATCTGAAGCATTAAAAGACTCAATTTTCCCGTTGTTTATTTATGAAGAAACACGACAATGTATAAAAGCTACGTTACCTTGTATCTCACGTTATGGCTCCATAGCAGATGTTTTTATGAAAATAGGCTACTGATTGTGTCATTACTCTGCAACTTACTGTCGCATAGTCGACAAAACACCGTGTGGTCAGGAGAAGCACGCAGACAGTTTGGACTTCCGTTAGCTGTTTAGGTTTCATTACTAACGTTAACTAGCATGTTAGTTAGCAATAATTAGCCTGTGTCTATGTTAGTGTTTTGGAGAAAACATTAGGGGCCCCAGAAGCCAGCCCCCTCGCTCCGACCCACTAAGAACCCTGCATGCATGGGAGCAACATAGACCTATGGGTCCTGTAGAAGGGCAATTTTTTGTGGACCCCTCCCTGCATCCAAAGCCATTCACTCTAGCATGTTTTTGGGCCCTCCTCACATGAGGGTCCTGGGTACTCAGTCCCCCTTTCGCCCCAGTACTACGCTAAGGTGACCAGATTTCTCAGACAAAATCCGGGGACATTTTCAGCTCAGAAGCGGATTTACCTCCAAAACACGTCATGTTTTTATTTTTGTAAAACTTAAAAAGGGGACGCTAGACCTAGAGCTGTTTCCCCCAACAGACAACATCATGGAAAGGATTTCTAAGGAGGTCGAACCTTTCTGTTAAAGATTAAGATCCCTTTTTAAAACGTAAAACTCAGCGAAATTGCGTTGGCTAAACCCACTAGACTCCATGTAAATAATAAGTCATTTTAGCATCGAAAAACACGGCTTTCTAAAACATCTCTGAGCTTGTCTTGAGCGACTCTCGGCTCCGTTTGGTCGCTGGTTTCTTTCTTTCATTCCGATTTCGGGTCTGTCAGTCACAGTGAAAACCGGGGACATTGTGGGGACAGATCCAGCCGGGGACAGGTCACAAAAACCGGGGACGTCTGGTCACCTTATACTACGCCCCTGCCTGCAGGTTTTAAAGTACACAGTAGCAAGCAAACCAATGTGATTTGAGATTTCAGGGGACGCTACAGTAGGGGAGACTGTGCGAGGCTTCGTCAGCCGAGGCTTCAAGCCAACAGAGTGTGAGCTCGACTGTGTCCGAAAACCTCACGCTGATTTATGTCCTCTCCAAATAGACAAACTCAGAACACAAGGCCGCTGCTGCACAAGACCCAAACTGCTACCTCTGCCGCTGCGGCTGCCTGAATCTGATTACAGGCAGGCCCCGAGGACAGGCAGGTCATTGAGAGCACAGAGATGAGCAAACAATAAGATATTATCTGAAGGAATCTTCAGCTTTCCAAAGGAAAATGGTCCCTCTCAGTGTCACACTGACGATAGGATCCTCAACCTGACACTGAATCAGCCATTTAAGAAGAATGAACACTGCGACCCATTCATGCGTACTCACTAAAATAATGAGAG
Source organism: Etheostoma cragini (assembly GCF_013103735.1). Taxonomy (NCBI): domain Eukaryota; kingdom Metazoa; phylum Chordata; class Actinopteri; order Perciformes; family Percidae; genus Etheostoma; species Etheostoma cragini. The sequence continues at coordinate 29,920,268 of NC_048411.1, read as the reverse complement.
CTCTTTTTTCACTCTTGTTTAAGACATATAAAAGGAAGCTCATGAGGCTTTGCGAGACAAGGCTGTGCAGAAACCGGAGCACGCAGCTGACTCAGATGAATATGCCTTTACAATGAGTGGGCTTGGAATGAACAATTCTATAGTCTTTTTCTTTATTCCTATGCATTCGGGAATAATACACGTGTTTGGCGTCATTGTACTCCGCTGCTCCATTGTCGTGCCCTGTTGAGCTTGGGCAAATTAATTCAACAGCAAAAATGGAAATAAATTAATTTACTCTAGAGGATTTCATTAAGTAAGTGACACTGTTGATCTTGCATGAAAGGTTTTCCGGGCAGTCGAAGCTGTACATGATTTAGGCCATGATGTTCCTCTGTGTGTGTGTGTGTGTGTGTGTGTTTTTGCTCTTTTCAAATAGTGACATCTTGTGGACACCTGGGTTCAACTTTTTATGTTGAAATCACATACTGAATATGATTGAGGCCATGTGTCACCCTTTTGTTACAACACTGCATTCCTATATCAAATATTAGTGCTGAGTTGAGGTTAAGGAGGATGCATTGATGTCTTTAAATATAGTCTAAATTAAAAAAAAAAACAACTCTTTAATTGAAGTCAGCATGTGATAAAGGGGCAAACTTGAAGAGACAGATTTGGTTGCCACAGCTAAAACATCGGCAGGAACCTGCAAATGTCTTTGGAGTATGGCTTTAAAAACAACATGAACAAAGTGCTAACATTTAATTTTGATAGATAAATAGATCATTTGTATTGATGGAAATATTCATTGTAATCATCTGCCCTAATAAACTAAAAATAAACTTTGATATTGTGAAAGGGATCGGGTCAAAACTGTCACCAACAAAAACAAAAACTATTTGTATTAGGCTATTTTGAGCCACTGGCATGGACGTTGTAATCGTGTTGCAATTGTAAATACACGATTTGTTCGAAAAGTCTCGCGATATTACCAAAACCAGTTTGCCTGTAACCGAGAGAGAGACGAGAGGAGAGACAGCAAAAATATCTCGGCTGTTCTGTGTGCAAGCGAACGAAAAACCTCAAGATTTAACACACACCTTGACGCTTAGATTGAACTTGAAACCATAAGCCCAAAGCCTGCTACATGTCAGACGCGATAACCTTACTATACGTGGAGTGAGATTTGAAAGAACGCGGCCACAGAAGCCAAATTGTATGAGTGAAGTGCTAACCGTTACCGTTAGCTGACAGGCTACATAGCATAGCCATTGATGCAATGGCGTTGAAAAGAATTCAGAAGGTGGGTGAATGATTTTCGTCTTCCTATCCTAACACTTATCATATATTATTTTCTGAGTGTGGTACTTCATGTGAAGCTCATAACAACGTGTTGCCTTGTATTTATCACCTGCGTAGTAGTACTTGCTTTGTTTTTTTGCTCCTTTAAAAAACAACAATATAGAGACAAAGACGAAGCTAACCTAGCTAGCTAACCAACCGCCGTTGGCCCTGTTGGTGCATTGCTACGGTGTCGCTAGCTAGCTATCGACAACAACCTAAATGGCGTCGTTATTTTGACAGCTACGATGAGTTTGGGTTTAATTTTTTTTTCTGAATCATCGTGGGAGGTCACTGGGATTATTGCTGATGATGTGCTTTAGTCCGTGGATGTGTTATAAGACCGGTTTTAGTCGCTGAATGACAGCTGCTCTGTTGTTGCCAAAATTGAACCCTAGTGTCAGCGTTGCCATATATGGAAAGGCAAACGGGCCACCGAAGCAGGCCACGGTGTGTGTATTTATATAACAGAATAGATAGGCTTCCTTTTCAAAAGATATTAAATAACGAGCTTCATTTCTGTTTATCCATTTGGGAACATTTGTACATCCCCTGTTTAATAACTCTGCACACCAGGCACTAAACCGGGCAGCTTGTTTTCCTTTCTAAATCAGTGACAGATTTATGTTTTATGTTTTTGATTGTTGAAGTACTTTAATGTATTGTTTGTTGCTTTATTTACATGTGTATTGTATGCAGTTAACCAGTGGTGGAATGATACTAAGTACTGTACACATTGGAGCCACTTTCCACAAATCGGGACAGCTTTAGTTACTTTACAAATTAAGATTTCTGCACACAAAACTATAAAATATGTTTAATTATGAATGACACTAGCCAACAAACTAATGGCCTTCAAGTCCAGCTGAGATGATGAGACCATTAAACACATTACTGTTGGGATCCTTTACACTTAAGAGGATTGTACTGCATTGAGTACTTTTACTTTTGATACTTTAAGAACATTTTCCTGATGCAGGGTGTTTTACTTGTAATGGAGTACTTTTACAGTGGGGTATAAGTACTTTTGCGGAAGTAAAGGATCTGAATACTTCTTCCGTCACTGGATGGCTGAATGTCTGCAGCAAAGACTGACTTAGAAATCAAATGTGTGTGTGTGTGTGTGTGTGTGTGTGTGTGTGTGTGTGTGTGTGTGTGTGTTTAGCTGCTTCAGTAACATTTTTAATTCAGAACTTCAGTACTTTAACTTAAGTAAAGGATCTAAATATTTCTTCCACTGCTGTGCCAAACACGCCTACATAAATTCAATTTTACTGAAAACTTAGACACTTAATCTCATTCTTATTCTGTCGTTTTTTGAATAGTGTGAAGAGACGTTTGGTCGTAGCGTTAAACATTCATTGTAGATATTAAACACAGAATGTAACATACATAGTTTATGCCTTTGCCAAGATTGTTTCTGTTTTGTTTCTTTCTACCTTTGTGCTCAAGATCTACGGTCAAAATGGAACTGACTGACTGAAATATTTATGAAGTCATCTGTCCCTAAAACCATTGTTTACATGTCAACAGCCCCGGAGCATGAGTGCACAGCAAACATGGCTGCCACTGCAAGACCGGTAGGACTTACCCCCAATTTCCAGAACCGCGGTGGAGTCATTGGGTTTCCATTAAAGTCAATGTGTGTGTATTTACACTGACTGCTGAATGGCTCCGGAGCAGATACGCACAGCTTCTATTTTTGCGGGACGCCGGAGATCACCGCAGCATTTTAGCACACGGCAGATAGCGCGGGACAGGAAGTCGAGCACAGAAACAAAATAAAACATCTGGTTAATTTTCAAAATAAGTTAAACTATATCCAAGGCTGATCGTAGGTCCATGTGCTACATCTTGTAAACACAGCATAGAGTGGTTTCCCCTCTGCTCCTCTGGGTTAACTATCTAAGGTGTTGGTTTCGTGGTTCTATTCTACGTGAATTTGCGAGATCTCGAGGGTCCTCGTGACTTCGGTTGTCAGTCATGGTCGCTGCCGTTCCACAACAAATCCGGACCTGGTGATTGACGGTCGGCGGAGCACGGAGCCGGTCCGCAGCCGTTACGCATCCGGTGGAAATTGGGGGTTACAGTCTCTAGTAGGGCTGCACAATTAATCAAATTTTAATCACAATCACGATTTTGACTTCCCAATTTTGTCCCGTCTGTGTTATTCAGACAACAGCAGTGAGCGGTGCTAGTCGGTGCAGGTGCTAGTTAGCTTCTGTTAGCTTCTGTTATCTCACAGGGCTCTAGGGCGCGAGTAATATTTTTCCTCTAGGACGCACCAGTGCACATAACGTCCTTGCATCCGCTGCAATGTTGTTATATGCATATGGTTTAATTTAATCGGGCAGCCCTTATCACATTTGCTCGGTTTCCCCCCCCCCCCCCCCAAAAAAACAATCAAGTTGGCCAGACATTATATGTGGTGCTTTCCCTCGCTTTGGGGAAGACTTAGGTGCGTGTTTTTTTGGCGAGGGGTTTAGTGTCCTTCCTCAAGAAAAAGTGACATTTTTCAATTATAAATAAAAAAAGCTATTCCCGCCATACATGTTTTGTCGCTTTTTAGTCGTGGTGCATCTCCTTTTGGTGATTTTAGTTTCCTACGGGGTTGTTTTGGGTCTTTTTGGTCATTCGGCATCTCTTTGTAATCAGTTTCTGTCCCTTTGTGCTAGATTTGAGTCTTTTTCACATTGTTTTAGATGTTATTTCCATAACTGTGTCCAAAAACTTGGAAAATCTAGAGTAAAATAAAACACAACTAGCGATCAAAAAGCTTAAAAACAAAACTTCCTAATAAAGTCCAACAACAATCATTAGATCCGAGCAAAGTCTTTTAGTTATGTTCATACTCGGGGCTTGGGTGCTGCAGTAGCAGGGAAACCCCGGACATGGATTTGAGTTTCAGTAGGTAGCTTTCATAAAAATTAAAGTTTTTTTTGTCACATTTGCACAAAGTATCACTGTACTCTGACAGTAGTACACAAGACAAATGCAGCGAGGGCTAAAACACCATTGAGCTGTTATGATGCTGCAACTGACCACCAGTAGATTGAAGCCTCTTTGATTCCTGATCGTGATTATTTCTCCTTTTAGGAGCTGTCAGACCTGCAGAGGGACCCGCCTGCCCAGTGCTCCGCAGGGCCAGTCGGAGAAGATTGTAAGTAGCAAGGGAATATGGATCCCTGGACGGGGGGGTGGTGCTAGGGTCAGACCTTTAGGGGGCTCAGCCCCTAATGAGAACGTGACACGGATACACTTGCAAAAGGGCTAAATCAATCGTCTCATCAGCCAATAATCTCTGAGCTAGCTACTTTTCTGCACTACCTACATGTTACATTTGTTTTAATAATTGATATTTTTAATATTTGATATTTGATATTCTAATATTTTGTGTCAACCCTGTAAAGGGATTGCTTCAATCACAGGTACTGTGTACTTGTGTATAATGACAATGAAGGCATTCTATTCTTGTCTATTCTATTCTTTTTTTTTGGGGGGGGGGGGGGGGGGATCTCTAGACGCCTCCCCATACTGTATCATCACGAGACTTATGCCACGATACGATATTATTGCGACTTTGGACATCATTCTGTGATATATTGCAATTTATAATCTTTTTTCGAACTTCTATTTTTGTCCAATTTCAAATAATGTCGCCAAAAAGAAACTTTATCAACATCTGTTTCATCTAAAAAGAACCTTTATCAAAACTCCAACACCCGAACATAATAAGTCCTTATTGCGTTGGATGAATCAGCTTTTAAGGATTACATCAGTGGAGAATGGCATTGTGCGTCAGGGGTTTGCAAATGTGTTAGTGAGTTATTAATAAGGATGTTATTATTAAGGATGTTATTAATAAGGATATTATTATTAAGGATGTTATATTAAGAATGTTATTATTAAGGATGTTATTATTAAGGATGTTATTAATAAGGATATTATTAAGGATGTTATATTAAGAATGTTATTAATAAGGATATTATTATTAAGGATATTATTATTAAGGATGTTATATTAAGAATGTTATTATTAAGGATGTTATTATTAAGGATGTTATTAATAAGGATGTTATTAATAAGGATGTTATTATTAAGGATGTTATATGAAGAATGTTATTATTAAGGATGTTATTATTAAGGATGTTATTAATAAGGATATTATTAAGGATGTTATATTAAGAATGTTATTAATAAGGATATTATTATTAAGGATATTATTATTAAGGATGTTATATTAAGAATGTTATTATTAAGGATGTTATTATTAAGGATGTTATTAATAAGGATGTTATTAAGGATGTTATCCTTTTATTTATACAGAACGAGCTGCGGACAAATGACAAATATTGCTTTATTTGAATGAACTGTGCAAAACAACAGATGTTATAGATATTTAAAACAAATCCTTAATCAAAACAACTAGATAGATAGAAAGAAAATCTCTTTAAATATAATAAACCAAGACGTTGGGATGCACCGAATCCAGATTTTTGGTGTTTCGGCCGAATACCAAATCCACTGGATTAAGATTCTGCCAAATCCAAAACTGAACACTGAATCCTCCTCCCGTCCTCACTCCGTTAACACAGTAAACGTCCTGCTTCGTCTAGCTACGTCCTAGTACATCCTGCTACGTCCTGATGTGTCCTGCTACGTCCTAGTACATCCTGCTACGTCCTGCTACGTC
>NC_048411.1:29908363-29914069 GCF_013103735.1 Etheostoma cragini | reverse complement strand
TCCTGCTACGTCCTAGTACATCCTGCTACGTCCTGCTGTGTCCTGCTACGTCCTAGTACATCCTGCTACGTCCTAGTACATCCTAGTACATCCTGCTACGTCCTGCTGTGCCTTGTAATACCGCACAGTGCCCTGCTATGCCATGAACTACTACAAAGAACTACTACAAACTATTTTTTGGGACTGTTATTGCCTGGGCCTGGGCCTGGGTCCGGGTCTGGGTCTGTCCCAGGTTTCTGTCCAAAAGGGAGTTTTTCCTCGCCACTGTCGCACTGTTGCTTGCTCTGGAGGAAACTACTAGACCTGTTGGGTCCTTGTAAATTCTGGAGTGTGGTCTAGAGCTGCTCTATCTGTAAAGGGTCTCCAGATTACTCTTATTATGAATTGATACTACAAATAAAATAGAAATAGAAATTGAAATTAAACACATAAATGAACGTTGTGTGCCGTGCCGGAAGTTGCTGCACGCCGGCTGCGGTCTGGAGACTCCTTCACGCAGCACTCGTGTTCTCTCTGATGTTTCACACCAAATGTTGTAACAGCGACGATGTTGTGTAGTGTTCGGGGTCCTCGCCACCACGAGACAAATCCACAATACAAATTTAACCCGTAGCTTGTCTTGAATCGCTGTCTTTTGACTGAAAGTACTGCCAAACAAGACTTCTTCTGCTCAAAAGTTCAATTTTCACTTTCTCACAGCCCGCTGCATTGAATGGTCCAACCCCGTAAACACCTTCCTGTAATCAACGGCGGCGTGACCACGTCGAGCAGCGTAGCGCGCCGGGTTCGGTTTGGTGGAAAACAGTTCTAAGGTTTTGCAGAATCCGAACGCTGTCAAAAAGCCTGGATCCAACGTCAAATCCCGGATTCGGTGCATCCCTACTAAGAAGACGTTGTGATGTCTGAAGTCAGATAAATAAAAATAAAGTAGATTACGCACTAGGACATTTAAAAAATGCATCGCCATTCATTGTCTTATCTCAACCGGTTGTCATCTTTATACATTTAAATCCATTTTAATAATAATAATAATAGAAATGTGTCCTTTATAAGTCCCACAAGGGGAAATTACAATATTACACTCTGTTGTTAATGCACACATTACACACAGGCCTGAACTACACACCAATGCTCAGTTACCTATACATGCACTAATGCAGAGATGGGACCAATTGTTACATCCCCACTGCCAAACAATACACTTAAATTGTGTTTTATCCCTACTATAAATTGTAACCAGGAGTGTTAAACAATTTAATACATTTTACAGCTAATGTAAACAAGCTTACAATGTAAATATTTTAGTTTTTTTCCTTCCGGTTTCATTCCTTGCAGGAAGATCATTGGATCTTGTGGGATACGTGTGTATATGTGTAATGCATGTGTGTATAACCTCCCTTACAGCTTGGAATATTTATTTATTTATATGTTTTATTAATCTTCTTCCCAGTGTTTCATTGGCAGGCGACAATAATGGGTCCGGTAAGTGAAACTGGATCTTATCCCAATTGTAATATGAAGCAAAAGCAGTGAAGTTGCAGTCCCGTTAACTTGTCTTGTTTCTATTTTTATTCCACTAGAGTGACAGCCCCTATCAGAGCGGAGTGTTTTTCCTCACCATTCACTTCCCGACAGATTACCCCTTCAAACCCCCCAAAGTGAGTAGAGGGTCTGTGTTGTGGGTCTCCTGATGAGGAACACACACAGCACACTTGTCATTATTTTTACTGCAGCAAAGGTAATTCGCTTCACAGTAGTAGAACATTTTGTTGTTCTTTTTCTACACTTTCCTCAATGTTTTTGTCAATTTTATTCCTATTTCTTGTCACTTTTTAGACTTTTTAAAAAATTGTTTGTCAGTTTTTTTAACTTAAAATTTCTTTGTCACTTTTTCCAGTGTTTTGGATGCTTTTTGTCACTTTTTCCGCATAATTTTTTTTAACGTTTTTGTTGTTTTTTTCTGCTTTTTTTTGTATTTTTTTTCTCAACATTTTTCACTTTTTTCAACATTCTTCTCTGATACATAGAAAGTTTTTGGAAACCGGTCAAATTTAACCCGAGGACAACACAAGGGTTAAAGGGGAAGGGTCTGATAGTAATAATCATGTAAAAGGAGAACGGTGGAAGTTTACTTTTCTATCAAGCAGCAAAAAAAGTTTTATCAACATCATCCCACCGTCCTGCAATGTGACATCATCGTCCTGCAATGTGACATCATTGTCCTGCGATGTGACATCATCGTCCTGCGATGTGACGTCATCGTCCTGCAATGTGACATCATCGTCCTGCAATGTGACATCATCGTCCTGCGATGTGACATCATTGCGACGTAGACGATGAAACTAAACATCGTGCAGCCCTTCTTCGCAGCCATTCTGCAATTACAAACATTAATTCCCAGTTTTCTTTCTCAACAGGTTGCATTCACTACAAAAATCTACCACCCTAATATCAACAGCAATGGAAGTATTTGTCTGGATATACTGAGATCACAATGGTCACCTGCACTTACAGTATCAAAAGGTAAGCCATAATCAGGGATACACGGGATCTGGGGCCACGAATAATGTCGATAATATCTCACTAAATTAGCTAGCGCAAATTAACCAACTGTTGTCTTTCCTTTCCCAGAAACTGCTGACATGCAGGATAATAATAATAATAATAATAATAATAATAATAATAATAATAATGATCCTGTCAGTAAAGGGGGAGGGGAAGGAAGCATAAAATGAGCACTTTAGTTAAACTTTTCGGTTCTTTGTTCCCATTTTGAGTGTCATCACGGGCGGAAAATGTTAAAAACAAGACCCTCCACCACTGCCTGGAAAAGAAGGTCCGTCCTGAAAAAAACTTTTTGGAATTCATGTTCAATAACCCTCATTTATATAGATTTATTCCTAATATTTGAGGTAAAAAAAAAAGCAGAAATTATGAATTATTCTGACTAATAGTTAAGATCAGAGGAATGAAAGTGATCAGTTGTAATTGCAAAGAGCGTTGGAAGGAATCAATCCATTTTATATGGTAATTTGGTTAAAAAGAAACCCATATTTCAGATGAAGACATTTATTAAAGGAGTCAGATTTGACCCGAGGACAACAGGAGGGTTAAAATTGAGAATTTACTCTGCATATTTCTCTAGAAGAGACACTTTTACACTCGCTGCTGATGTGAATAATCTCGCCCGTGTGTCTCAAGAAGCGTTATGTGGAATGACTCATGTCGTCAAATTTTGATCTTACTCACGATTTCGGCTCCTAACGGTCACAGAAGCGATGTAATTAAGAAACGGTTATATTGCACATTACGTTTGGCAAGTAAAATCTGTATTTTTTGTCTCGTGTTCTGTTATGTTTTCATTACTTCCTCAGGGGGGCGGCAGAAACTAGGCACAAAAGCTTTAATATTCCATTAATATTCCCATTTACATGCTGCTGTGCAAAGGTTTCTATTGGTAGAGGACTTGTTGGAGTGTGTGAACACAGCGTTCCTCTCTCATTCCTTCAACCGGCCGCTTGTAAAGGTCGGCGTTTAACCCCAAAATCTGTTGATATCCAAGTCTCTGATATCTCTGATAGTGTTTAAAAGCAGCTGTGTGTGTGTTTCTACGTAAACGGGCAAGAGGCCAGAAAGTGTCATAACCTGCCCAAAAAAAACAAACCGTGGTTGAGACGCAGCTTACGAATGAGCTGCACACATGTCCAAAGAATGCCTCTAAAACCTGAATGATAGCGGAAAAACAAACAGAAAATGCAATATTCTGAATAATAGAAAAACCTATTCTGAAAATCAAAAACCCAATATGCCGTTTACGTATCACGTGTCAAATTCAGAATATTATGTCATATTTCAAGGTAAAGATGGATTATTAGTGTGCATGCAAAAAATCCTCGACTAGCGATTTCCTGTTCACGTAATCTAATTTCTCTCCTGATTCGTTCCTCCGCAGTATTATTGTCTATCTGCTCCCTTCTCTGTGACCCGAACCCGGACGACCCGCTGGTCCCAGAGATCGCCCACACATACAAGGCCGACAGGGAAAGGTGAGTGTAAGACACCAGCGACATTTACTCTCCGCTTCGCTCTCTATTAGAGCCGCTCGACATGAGGACAAGGCTTTAGCAAGTCTTCGCACCGAGTGACCTGGTCTGGAAGAAGAAGAAGAAGAAGAAGAAGAAGAAGACTTTCTGCACTTTGGCTGCATTTGGGGTTGCACCCTAATGAGATGGAGAGGTGTTTCAGTATTAGGGATTGGTTCCACTTTATGAATGCTGTAGGCACAAGCCCCTGCCATATGGAGAGAAAATATATATATATATATATATATATATATATATATATTCTCTTGCACGCAGCCCTAACTTGCTTATAATACTGAGTTATTTTGTTCCTTGTTTTCACAGTCACCTGACACTTTTTGGCAAATCTCTGCATCTGTATTATTTTCTTCTTCTTTCTTTTTTTACAGGTACAACAAATCAGCGAGAGAATGGACACACAAGTATGCAATGTGAGCGAGAGCCGGGGAGACGTAAATTACAAATGAGAACAAAAAAGAAGCGCTTTGTTTTGATTTGTTAACTTAAAAAAGGCAAATGAGCAACAGAGGAAGACGACGACGACAACAACAACAACCAACAACATCGAAGACAACAAAAAGCTAGACTAACGGCCCATCTTTTTTGGAGGAGGAAGTGATGCGGCGCCGACTGGCTTTCCATGTGCCGAGCCGCTACCACGTGCTGTTTTCTTCATGACTCGTATGGATCTGCTGAGCGGGACCTCACGGGCTCCTTAAAGCACCCCCCCCATTTGGAAAACCGGAAACTCTTCACACTCAGACTTTAAGCTGTTACTCCTGCTTCCGTGAATCACCATCATCGCCATCCACAACGCATCGTTTCCACCGTCGACGAGTCATATCGGTACAGCGTTACGTTTTTATTTTAGGAGATTCGTCTCCCCCTCTTGTCATTTACAGAGGTACTGTCTGAGTCCCACTGGATGTCTTGTTGTTGTTGTTGTTGTTGTTTTTGTTGTATTTCCATGTTATTTAGTGGCCTTTCTGTGTTTTTATTTTCTCGGTATATGTGCAATCGAGGCAGAATGTTCCCTGCTCAACACAAAATGGTGCCGTGCCGTGCCGTCACCAGCAGCTGGTCGGTTGGCGCATGCTGTCTCACCCCGAAACAATGTGAATGATGGAAAGAAGGAATCGGTCTCTTTTATCACCCTCGGCGTTTTTTCTGAATTTCGACAGTATTTAGTTGTTGTTGTTTTTTAAGGCGGTGGAGAGCTAGCTGACCCTCGGCTCACCGACTATGTTCACACGCACGCTATTATTCCCCTTTTTATTCCGAGTATGACAATATTCAGAAGGTTATATTCGGTCATGTAAACAGCATATTCCGTTTGAATATTTAGATTAAGACCTTTTGTCAGAATAAAGCATTTTTTGGATTAAAACATGTGATTTTCTAGTTTAATTTGGGTTTTAGGTAACCTGACGTCGTCGTACTCCGATTCGAGTTCGACTGTCGGTCTGATTCGGCTCCATTTGGCTGTGATTGGGGGGGCGTGTTTCAACAAAACCAGGAACTAAAATACCTCTGCACGCAATTGGAAAGACCTACACCCAGTCAGAGCAACCGATAGACCTACACCCAGTCAGAGCAACCGATAGACCTACATCCAATCAGAGCA
>NC_048411.1:29907192-29908263 GCF_013103735.1 Etheostoma cragini | reverse complement strand
AGAGCAACCGATAGACCTACACCCAATCAGAGCAAGCGATAGACCTACACCCAATCAGAGCAACATAGACCTACACCCAATCAGAGCAACCGATAGACCTACACCCAACCAGATCAACAGATAGAGATACACCCAACCAGAGCAACCGATAGACCTACACCCAACCAGAGCAACAGATAGAGATACACCCAACCAGAGCAACCGATAGACCTACACCCAATCAGAGCAACCGATAGACCTACACCCAATCAGAGCAACCGATAGACCTACACCCAATCAGAGCAACAGATAGACCTACACCCAATCAGAGCAACCAATAGACCTACACCCAATCCTGAATCCCCTAGGAAGGACGGCAAAAATACCTTCCCGATCAACAATTCCCTGCTTGCGGTTGTTTGTTCCTCTTTTTAAATAGATGCTCTGTCGAAATCTTTTACGACAGACCTGATGGAGAAATCTACACGTCTCAATTCTCCAGCGGCAGCCATCTTTGTTGTTTACGAATTCATTCCGAGCGCTCTTTGGTGACGTGGTTGATTACGTTACTGTTGATCATCTGTCCGTCATCGAATGAAGCCCGCCCTGACGATCTGATTGGTCCACACAGCTCTGATCCGAGCACAACGGATCAAGTCCAGACCCAACTTCCCAACCTCAAATGTTGTGGGCGGGGCTTAGTTCGGCTGGCGTCCAGACTCGGATTTAGAGGCATTTTTGGGGGAAATGTATACAGCGCGCCTAGAATCGGCATCTCAATCGGGTATCCCCTCGGTTTGGGACACTTAACTGTCCTCTCGCCTGTTTACGGCCTACGGTCGGCTGTGTGCGTTGCTACGGTTGTCGGACACGAACCAACCGACCGACGGTTTCCATGGCGACGGTAGAGATGCACTGCTAAAGGAGAGAAGGAGAAACACAGCTGCTCTTACACATTATCAGAGATTTAGATAATAATCGGTTTCAGGACGGCGGTTGAAGGAATGAAAGCATGAGGCTGTGTTCACAAGTCCGCCAGTGGACTGGAAAACATATAAAAATATAAATATTTTGCGCGGCTGCATGTCAATG
>NC_048411.1:29897183-29907092 GCF_013103735.1 Etheostoma cragini | reverse complement strand
GCAGGGGCCCCACGTTGAGGAAAAACCACCAGGTCCCCGTATCGTCAGGCTCCTAAAAAAAGAATGGGTTTGAGAAAACACTCCCGCTTCCTGAAGAGGCGACACGATGAAGGACAGGTCAGCACTCCTGCAGTTCTTTTAGTGCGAATGGGCCCGGATGGTCTGTGTTGCACAAAGCATCTGCTGTCATTTTATCAGTAACAGTTAGTTTTTTTAAGATGAATTTCCCTCTCAAGTTCTTTAAATATCAGCATCTCCCATTTATTTTAGAGCAACACTCGGACGTGTAACAGCTTCCAAACGACGCTGTTAAACACACACGTGCTACTGTTGTTCTAAAAAAATGAAATGGACGTGTCACTCGCGCTCAAAAAGACGAGAAGTTTTTCAGAACTTATTCTTTTAAAGTCATAGGCGCGTCTCTGCTACTCGAGGTGAAGAAATACAGACGCCGTGACGATTTAATCTTCTTTCATGTGAAGTTTGTCTGCATTTCTTCCATCTTATCTTCTGATTATTATTCGGGTCTGCAAAAGTGTGTTTTGTTTTAAGGATTAATGATCCACACCGAGGGAAACCGTTGTCTTGGTGTCCCGTTTTGTGACCTTTTGTATCTTTAAAAGCTTCGGTGATGGGCAGTTTTCTTTCATTTTTTTCACTCATGTCATCAGATTGAACAAGATTGTGATGTGTAACACTGATTTTAATATAATCCATTGTGACTGTCGGATAAAGTAGTTTAAAAAAATGCTTTGAATATATATATAATTTTCTTCAATCATGGCTCATAATGTGCTGATGCTGCCAACACAAAGGGAATCATTTGGTATTATGAACGGGGGAATCAATTAGCTTTTGAGTAAAGATAATAAGGTGGATTTATCCAGAAAGGTCCATACTAAAGCATGAACGTTTTTAGAGGCTTTGATTGTAGAATTAACACCACGGGTTAGGCACTAAATATAGATTGTCTTGAGCTGCTGTAGAGAAAATGATCAAAACACGAGGTCATGAAACACACTAATATGTTTTGAAAATACGTCCTCTAAATGCCGTGAAAGTCTGTTTGCTGCCACACGCCACTGAACAGGACTCGTGTGTCTTTGCAGTACTTTGAGTTTGCATTTTGTTTCGTTCATCTAGCTATTTATTTATTTGAAAGCGGTTTCTTCCAAATGTACGATTTTGAACGCCGCCTCCGTTCGTCATGTGAGTGGCGCGGCGTCGACTTCCTTCGTCCGGTGTGCTCTGTAGAGTTTGTATAGATAGGCAGCTTGGCATGCTTTGCACTCTGGAGAACCTTCTCACAGCCATTTGCCAGATATCAGGGATTTCGTTACAATTCATCTGCCTAACACCTCTGACTAAAATTGTAGCCTTAACCCTCATTTTGTACATATATATAGAGAGAGAGAGAGCGTTGTCGTGAACTGTACAGTTGCTATCAGGGCTGTATCCCCCTACATGGGTGATTCATTTCATCCAGAAACATGGAAAACCTGCTTGAACAGCACCAATATTTTTCAGTTCTATGTGTTAAATTTCAGCCTGGCTTTTCTCTGAATGCAGGACCAGCCTTTGTGCATCTTAAAATTTGGAATATGTGTGCTTGAAATGCCACCATGAACTTGTCCACTTGTCCTCACATAGCCTACACCAGATAACTATTGACCTTCTCATAACATATGAATAAAGCTCATCTTGGTTTACTGTTGTCTGTAGTCCATTTTTTTGTGTTTTTTTAATTTAACAGCTGTGAATGGGTGGAGGCTTTTGATATATATGACAAGATATCCTCTTCTTAATAGACCTGTTTGACTCGCGATTCACTCGGATCTTTAACCCGAGTCTTTAAATAGACTCACGAATCGCGGGTCTCTACTTATCATTAACCCGGATCGGTTGAGTCCTACCATTGGATGGATTAATGGGAGAAATGGGATTCAGCCTAAATTAGAGACTGGCGGATTTATTTCCCCCGTAATTGAACGTTTCTCATAAGCTGCGTTCACGTGATCCTCGGATAATCGCCTTACCGAGTTGAGAAGACTTCGACTGGTTCATGAGTTTGACCCGTATGTTTCAAACTGTTTTTTATCCGAAATCTGGATTTCTTTTAACAAAATTGCCCAAAAATAACATGGATGATTCCATACGTTGTTCAGGTAACATTAAAGATTAATTTCATTTAAATTTGGGGGTGTTTTATTTAACCTTATAGCATTTGAATTCTTTTTTTATGGTTTCAAAACAGTATCTTGATCAGTATCCTCTGATCTTCACTATTATTCAAAACAATTCATAATCATTTCCTTTTTAACCAACAACTTATGTATAATCTGATATAAATGAGCTTTGTTGACCTTGAATTCTAAGAATAAGGGGGAAATCTTTCATTTAACCAGCTTAGGTTTTTTTTTTAAAGCACCAAAAGCTGGAAAAAGTGACAAATAAATCAGAAAAAGCACAAAAGAACATTTCATTTTCAATTTTCATTTGGAAAGACAAGTTCATGGTGAAAGGGGAAGACAACACAAGGGTTAATTAGTAATGTCGGGTAGAACATGAAAGCCAGAAGATGTTTATTGATCAGCGTGTTTAAACAACACGATGACTGCTGTTTCCAGTCATTATTTCCAGTTTAAAGCTTTATGTTAGTGATTTTGTCCCGTGCACACCAGTAGCCATCATTTCCTAAAACCACTAAAATATTGCTTGAAATTACTTGTCAGGGAAAAGGCTAATCAATAACTAGTATTACTAATGTAGGTCACTATTTGTGCAGCAGTGGTTACGACCTAATATATTATAATTTACATGCGAGTTAAAGATGTATATGCAACGGGCCCCCTCTAAATTTATTAAAAGTTTTTGTTTTTCTTTATCATCATCACCAACTCCGCAAGTCTCGTAGCAAACCTTTCGCCGACTTTCCGAGTTCTTCCGATTTACGGGGGGGGCATTCAAGTGACTTTTACTATTGTGGAACTCATCTTTCCGATAAATCCGATACCACCTGAATGCATCATCGCTCAACGGTGCGTTTGATTCAACAAACATTAACGCGCGGTTGTGCGGTGCCGACACAATTTCCACGTGGACCGATCTATTAATTAATTAATTAAACCTTGCTTTCCTAAAGTGATTTTTTTGCTTTTTAATAACTATTTGGAAATCGTATTTTTTAAATACGTATAGCCGAGCTCGGAGTCACAACGACAAAACGCAAACTAGCTCCGTGCTTCCGGGCTGTCACGGTGCCTCACATGCAACACACCCTAGCAGAGATGCTAAACTAGCTTCCTGCCCAGCTGCGAGTCAGCATCATCGCCAACGCTCCCAATAGGAAGGGCGCATCCCGCATAGCTAGCTGGCTAGCTGTACTCGGCACAACGATGGCAGTTAACCTTAGTAAAAACGGCCCAGCATTAACGGCAGCATTTAAGGAAGTTGTAGATGAGAAATCCAACACTAACTGGTAAGAAACCGCATTTTTAAAGACCCGTATTAGCCCTAGCTACGTAGGAGACGTTATGTTAGCTTCGTGACGGTTAGCATTGAGCCAGCCAAGTAAGTTAACGGTAACCTAACGGTAGATTAACTTAACCCGGGACTTAATGTTAACCACGATATAACTTCTACTTATTAAACTTAACGATGATGTAGCTTTATAATACGCTAAAGTCAGCTTCAGGGTGATTTAGCTTTTTTACAGTAGTTGTCTGACGTGATTTAACTGACTAGCTAGCTAGTAGGATTGTTAATTAGCTAGCTAGCTAGCTAACGTTAACTATCTAACGTCAACAACCAACAGGCTACGCACTTAACATTAGCGACAATATAAATGCTTTAATCATCTTTCAGCGTGTTTATTATAGGCTTATTTGTCATGACATTGAGTGAAAATGTTCATTATATCCACAGCATCCACTTCCTGGTAAGATATCAGAAGTTAATGATTCGGGAAATATTATAAAACTCACTTTAAATCACATTTTAATGTTTTTAATATAGACAATTTTCCATATAGTGACACAATTACTTTATCATAAAATTTAAACTGGACTCAAACTGGAAGCTTTTGCTCCCTATTTCATCTTTTCACTTAATTTATTGTCATTTGGAATATTTTGTTACTCAATTTTGTTTAATTTATATTTTTTTGGCTCTTTTTGCTGTTATGTATATTTCAGTTTTCTCCAATAACACACGTTACTTCAAAAATAATATCTGTAATGCATGCTCTGTTTGAATAAAAGGGTTAAAAATAAGTAAAAGCCACCTAAACCACTTCCAGATAAGAAACCTAAAGGTGAAATATGGCCAAAAAGGGAAAGTCGACTCCAGCAGCTTCCTCTTACTGTGTGTGCCTCGAGGCTGAAACCTGTTAATAAAAGCTCTAGTGTTTAATGATGACCTCATTTAATTAATCCCAAGGAGTAATTACCCAGGGAGCCCTGCCGGCCTCATATTTAGTCTAAAAAGGGCTCTTGTGGTGTTTAAAACCAGCCACGTGCAGGGAGACGGCGTGCCGGCTTTACGATTTAAGGAAAATATGCGGTGAGGTTGTTGAATATCGCGATAACGATATTAATCGCGATAAAAAAGGAATAACAAGGGTGTGATGTGTGGTTAAAAAAAGCTGAGCAGGAAGGGGGCTGGGGGGTTGTTTCTTGATTATTCAATAATTAAATCCCCTTTTTAATACCATGGATTGTCGAGAAGGTCGCCCAGCTGAGAGGCGTTCGCTGCACGCGGGGAAAACCGAATGCTTGTACAGGTAAACCTGGCTCGTTCGTTCCTCGCGAGTGTTGGAATCCAAAATCCAAATAAATACCTCGGCATGGTGCTCGATTACACAAACTCAGAGGGGGCAGGTGGTCTGACAGATTAAATACTAAGTCCCAACACAGAAGGTTCTTCTTAAGGAACCTGTTGTGGTCTTTTAATGTCAGCAGCGACGTACTGCACATGTTCTACTGTGCTCTCGTTGAAAGTGTTCTCTCCTTTTGGCATCATCTGTTCAATTCAATTTCAATTCCATTTTATTTGTAGTATCAGATCATAACAAGAGTTATCTGGAGACCCTTTACAGATAGAGCAGGTCTAGACCACACTCCAGAATTAACAAGGACCCAACAGGTCTAGTAGTTTCCTCCAGAGCAGCAACAGGGCCACAGTGGAGAGGAAAAACTTCCTTTTAGGCAGAAACCTGGGACAGGCCCAGACCCAGACCCAGGCTCACACCCAGGCTAACACCCAGACCCTGGCCCAGACTCAGACCCAGGCCCTGGCCCAGACCCAGGCTCACACCCAGACCCAGGCTCACACCCAGGCTCACACCCAGACCCTGGCCCAGACTCAGACCCAGGCCCTGGCCCAGGCCCAGACCCAGGCTCACACCCAGACCCTGGCCCACACCCAGATGGAAAGTTTATATTAATACTGAGAAAAGCAAATGGCATTGTGGGTAATCAGAAGCCAAGCCCCATGTTTTGAGTAGCAATGTATACATGTTATGTTTTTTTCTTCTTCCTTGCCTTGTCTGTCCTAATGTTTTAAATACCATGTGATTAGGATTTTTTTACTGCAACATAATTTCCCCATGGGGAAAATAATAAACATAAACAAACAAACAAATCCGATCTTTTTCCTCAACTAGACTCGTTTTGGTGCCTAGATTTAACGTTCAGCGGCGCACGACGCTCCCTTTTTCGGGCTTACCTCGAGTCAATACTGTATCGATACACAGGCGCCAAGTATAGATCTGTTATTGTGTGTGTGTGTGTGTGTGTGTTGTTTGTCCCATTTTGCAGCGATAACACTGAAGTGAGATGAACAAATAGAGAAATGTTTCTTCTTAGATGAAACAGATGTTGATAAGTTTCCTTTTGGGGACGTCACTTGAAATTGGGGAAAAATTAGAAGTTGTAATAAAGGTTATAAATGCAATATATTGCAATATGTTTAAAAATGCGATGGTATCGTGATGATGTCGTATCGGGGGACGTCTGGTGATTTCCTGTTGAAATAAGGCTTAACCCTCATGTTGTCCTCGGGTCCAATTTGACCCATTTTCACTTTTGTTACCATCACAAAAAGAGGGCGTTCCAAATAAGCTGAAAATGTCAACATTACAAATATCAAATAACATTGGAAAAAACATTAAAAAAAGACCCACAAGATTGAAAAGTGACACAAATGTCAGAAAAAGCGATTTAAGAAAACACACAAAATAAAGTGGTTGACGGGAGACAACACAAGGCTTGAAGGTGATGGTTGCTTAAAATCAGTTTACAAAACTTGATTGTTTTGCTAATTAAAATTCGTCCTCGGGTCAAATTTGACCCATTTTCAGTTTTTCATCACAAAAAATGGGTGTTCAAAATAAGCTGAAAATGTCAACATTGGAAATATCAAAAACATAAAAAAATACACCTACATCATTGAAAAAGTGTCAAAAATGTCACATGTGGTGCCCACAAAAATCTGTGTAATGCGTTTGTCTCTGGTATTTTAATATATAATTTTAATATCCCATAATTCTGTTTTACATTGAAAAAGTGACAAAAATGTCAGAAAAAGCGATTAAAAAAAAAAAAAAAGAAAAAAAGGTTGACGGGAGACAAAACAAGGCTTAAGGGTGATAGTAGCTCAAAATCAGTATACAAATAAAACTTGTTTTGCTAATTAAAATTGGTGTTTTCGGGTTTGACTCATTTTCAGTTTTTCATCACAAAAAATGGGTGTTCAAAATAAGCTGAAAATGTCAAAATTGGAAATATAAAAAAAACATAAAAAAATACACCTACATCATTGAAAAAGTGTCAAAAATGTCAGAAAAGGCAACTTTAGAAGAAAAAAAAATGGTGCCCACAAAACACTTTTCTGTGTTGTCTGTGTAATGTGTTTTTGCTGGTATTTTAACATATAATTGTAATATCCCATAATCCTGTTTTCCACAGGGCCTTGTTCACCTACGAGGGAAACAGTAATGATATCCGCCTGGCAGAAAAGGGGGGTGAGTAACGGACTCGGCGTCGTTACGTTTTTATAATCTCAACTCGGTAGAATATCAAACGTGTGCAGGGATCTGGTTGTCGTCATACAGCTGAAGTTCCACAATACCTTGACTGGTATTTCAATTTGCACTGCCGACTGTTTATTCACAGTACCAATTGTTTACATATACATCTGCAATACTGTATTTTAACTGTAATATGCAATTCCTTTCCACTGCACTTTAATTCGGATAGCTTCTGCCCAAACTTTATTTGTACTACCTTTAAATCCATTGTTATACGACTCATTTTAGCCTAACTTATTATACACATCTAACTGTAAAATTTCAGTTCATAGTCAAATCCAGCTGTATATATATATTCATAGTACACATTCACCTGTAAATCTTGTTCACAATACTAGTTATCTATATATTATATTCATAGGACAAATCTATCTGTGAAATCCTGTTTATAACAATATTCATCTCTATATTTATTGAGTACATATCCATGTCCTGCACTTATGGAACCAGTGTATATGCTGCACCTGCTGCTATTGCACCTCTGGTTAGACCCAAACTGTATCTCCCCCCCCCCCCCCCCCCCCCCCCCCCCCCCCCCCCCCCCATTGTTTACGTGTCAGACGGAGGTCTGGAGGAGTTGGTCGAGGAGCTGAACAGCGGAAAGGTGATGTACGCTTTCTGCCGGGTGCAGGATCCAAACTCTGGACTCCCGAAATATGTCCTCATCAACTGGGTTTGTGCTACACTTCACTATCGTACATTTGATCGTCCCCCTTTTGAAGTGGCCGTCGTTGAACTCGGGTAACTCTGTGTGTTTCAGACTGGCGAGGGAGTGAAGGACGCCAGGAAAGGAATATGTGCAAATCACGTCAGCTCCATGGCCAATTTCCTTAAGGTAACACAACACTGCAGTAACTTGAGTCTAGTTTAATAAACATCTTCAGTTTCCTATTACAGTGTGCTGATGTTTAACCAATGGTGTGTCTCTGTGTTGCATGTGTGTCGTGTGTGTGTGTGTGTGTGTGCGCGTGTGCGTGCCATTGTGAAGGCTACCATACACACTGCTTAGGAATTATATATATCAAATAATGACAAATCAACTACAATTGCTATTATGTTGAATCAACAGCCACGTGCAATTTAGCTAGCAGGTGAAGAAAACAAACCACGAAAATCAGCTAATTTAATTTAAATTTGCAAGAACTATAGATAAGTTCAACAATAATACAAAATGAATACAATAATGGGCTTTAGAGCCCGGCCGACAGACTTCGCAACGTCAACACTCATAACATGGTTGACAGTCTTTATTTTTGAAATAATCATTTATCAGAATCATTTGTCATTATAAATTAACATTTAAAAATAAAATCGGCTATTATATCGGGAAATGCCGAATATCGGCTGATAAACATCGGTCGGGCTCTAACAGGTTTACGTTTTCACTTTTTAAATCGCGCTTTGAGACAAAAACCATCTCGGTCCACATGAGTTTTAACTTCAGCAGCAGAACTAATCTCCGTCCATGTTGACACGTCTGACATCACACATCACATGACCGTTCACACACACACACACACACACTCACTCACTGGGCATGTGCGTGCCGGTGTAAACAGGAAGCAGATTGTCTGATGTTACTCTGCAGTTAAAACTCATGGATGTAGAAGTTAAAAAATACAGAAAATACAACTACGGAGAAAAGTACGAGCAGGGATTATTATCTTGGAGCGAGGACGAGGGGGAACTGTTACTAAAAGGTCTGGAAGCTTCCTGACAAATAAGACTCTACGGACGCGTGTCCTCGTCTCCAAATGTCTTCGTTTGTGTCCGTCCAGACTACAAAGCAACCCCGGAGATTTCACACCAAAACGGGGGCAGCAGTGTTTCCAAATGTCTCCGGTTTAGGAGCTCGGAGACGCCGCAGAAGTGTGGACGCGAGCCGTAAACGTAGCAAAAGAGATTCATTTTCAAACCAAATCTTAGTAGTTTAGCTGAGCCTTTGTATTGTGCTAAATGAAAAGTTAATGAGGGCTTTGATCTCGGCCTAGATTTAAAAATAAAACACCAGAAAAGAAATAATCTACAGCTGCATCGTTGGAGTAACAGCTTTGGGGGATTTGTGCCGCACAAAAACTATAGGGTGGGGCATTGAAAACCCAAGATAACTGTCTGTATTTGTCTACCTGTGTCAGTAGTATAATGAGCTTTCATTTCACGTTGTTTCAGGGTGCCCACGTCACAATAAACGCCCGAGGAGACGAGGACGTGGAGCCCGAGGTGATCATGCAGAAGGTGGCCAAAGCATCGGGGGCGAACTACAGCTTCCACAAAGAAACTCCCAGCCGCTTCCAGGACAGCGGTCCTCAGGGCCCCGTGGTAGGCAGCGCAGGCACTTCCTGCCTTGTGTTCTCCTGTTTGCTTACGCTTAATGCTCGAAAGATAAGCAAGAGGGCGAGATCTCAACTAGGCTCCTTAATCTGAAAACCTGGACCCATTGGAGTTGTTTGTTTTTGTTGCAGCTTTCCATTCTCACTAAGCAAGCTATGTCACTGAAATACAAACCCTCCAAAAGGAGAAGATTCTGGAAATGCCAGGCCTATTAGAAAGGCTTTAGACTTAGAATTAGGCTTCTCTTTTATTAGTCCTATTGGGATGACTCCCGCAAGGAAATTTAAATTTCCAGCATCAGTTTTCAGCAAGAAAAATACCCTATGGAGAGAGAGAAAAGACAGTATAAAGATAACAATAATACCAGAAGTAATTACAATAAAACCTTTGGCTATAAAAGGACATTTGCCAAAAATTGTCCGTTAAGAGAATTTCTCTCTCTCTCTCTCTCTCTCTCTCTCTCTCTCTCTCTCTCTCTCTCTCTCTCTCTC
>NC_048411.1:29884450-29897135 GCF_013103735.1 Etheostoma cragini | reverse complement strand
AATGTCCAGCAGTTTGTCCAGTGTCGTCCTCTCTGCCACCGTCACCAGCGCGTCCAGCTTCATGCCGATCACGGAGCCGCCCCGCCATCAACAACTGTTACAACAGCAACACAACACTGATTTATATCTAATAGTTGTTAGTCAATATTGACATTTAATTTATAGTAAATTCAAACAGCGAGCTGGACTATCTGTCCAATCTGAGCTTCCTGTTGCACAACTAATACACGTTCCACCAAAACAAGTTTCTTCCCAAGGTTATTTTGCAGCGGCACCGTGGCTCTGTCCGTCGCTTAGGGACCTTTTGTGATTGGCTTAAAGAAATGCAGATAAACCAGAGCAGGTTTCTCTCCCTCTAGTCCGCTGTGTGGACTAGCCAGACCCTCCTCAGTGGCGCCGTGGAGGAGGGTCGGGCCAAGCAAGAGACTTAATAGTCTCACACATAAATCGGGCGCACCATGTTAATAATTTAACCGAATATCTGATGTGAGATCAGTTTAAAATTGCATCTAGTTAACGAATGACTAGCAGTGTTAATCATTAACAGTTACACTGGCAGTAAGAGTTTTGATTGAGTAATATCAGTTATAAACAATGGTATTAAAAACCTTTTTAATAATGCATGATAAAAGAAAAATAGGATTAAGATAGACAGGTGAGCTGGGCTCTGTTTCCTGCTCGTCTTTTAATGGTTAATGATCAACTTTAATGAAAGAATGCATGAATGCCTTTTATTGTCATCGCCTCTTCATGTACAATTACAATTCTCAGTCTCATAAAAGAAAACTCTTTCCATTTCATTCAAAGAGAGGGATGTGTTGTGTTGTGGATGCTGTGTTTGTCTGTCTTATTTACATATTTTCACACAACGATAATAAATATTCTTTTCCTTTACGTAGGGCTCCGTCTACCAGAAGACCAACGCGATGTCTGAAATCAAAAAGACCAACAAAGACAACTTCTGGGCTCAGGCAGAGGTAGGCTCCAACCTCCTAATGAAGTTCTTTATGTGTGTTTATCTCTACGTTGTGTGAATAATTTAAACTAGATCCTATGTTGAGTTGAATGTTACGTCTGACATAATTTTTCTTCTCATTGTTTTCTTGGATGGATTGAATGTTTTGTTTGCTCATCATTGTTTCATGTATGTATAGGCTGTAAGGTAGAGTACAGGCCAAAAGCTTGGAACCACCTTCTCATATAACTAAGAAAATAGACTACAAGACATGTTTTCAGTTATTTCACACTTTTTTGTGAAGTACATAACTCCACGTGTTCATTCATACTTTTGATGCCTTCAGGGATAATCAAATATAGTCATGAAAATAAAGAAAACTCATTGAATGCACTGGTGTGTCCAAACGTTTGGCCTCTACTTTATGTGTACGCTGTAATGTATAGATGCACAAGTTTTGGGTAGACTCTGGGAATGATGGTTCCTGTAGTGTGTAGGGATGTCGCGATACAAATGTTGTTTAAATGCTCTAAACAATACAACTAAAAAGTTAAAAACATCTGTCATGAAAGCAGTTGCCGTTAAAGCCGTGCACGGAGATGAGGTGCTATTCTGCTTTAAGATAAGATGATAAAACCTTTGTCCCACAGTGGGGAAACTGTGGTTTGCAACAGCAAAGACAAGAGCAGAAATAGATAAGTGTACAAGTAGCATAAACAAGTGTCAAACAAAAAAGTACCGTTCTTTCAATAAAATAAAAAGTTACTGTGCATTAAATAAGACTAAAATAGACAATACTGTGCAGTCTCCTACAGCATAAATACTGGTAATATAAGAGTATTGTAGAAGTGCAATGCACATAAGACAGAGACAGTTTTCCTGCGTTGCTTTCTTCTCCTCCAGCATTTTGCATCAGACTAGACCACTTGACGCCACATACCGCCCTGTCAGGTCTGGAAAATCCCCTGGTTCCTACGGTACTGGGCTAAAACGAGGACCGTCACGTTTCCAGAATTTTGGTACCAAAGTGCCGGTTCTTGTGACAGCCCTACGATGCATAGATGCACAATGTTTGGGTCCTGCAAGCAGCGTTGGACGGGCAGTCAGACTCTGCAAAGCCAAAGATTGATTTTTGTGTGTGTGTGTTGTGTTTCTGTGTGTGTGTTGTGTTTCTGTGTGTGTGTGTGTGTTTCTGTGTGTGTTGTGTTTCTGTGTGTGTGTGTGTGTGTGTGTGTGACCCAACCTGCTCCATCCTTAAAAAGCTTCCATATGGATTTATTTTAAAATTCAGCGTTTTTGTCAAATAAAAAGGAGAGAGCATGATGCCTTCTACTCCTAGATCTAGATACGACACGATCACTGTCACTAGATACAAAGCTAATGGAGATCCCAATAAATCCAAAAAATTATGTCGACTTCACCTCTGACACTTGGTAGAGAGTAGCTTCATTATCGCTTAAAATGGCTCACATTAGAAATTTGTTGTTTTTATCTAAGGTGACCTGACCTTAGGTTTGTGACCCATTGAAATTGCCAGAACTCCACAAAATATTCAGTTTGCAGTTTTTGAAACACTTAACACACATTTCCATTTCTCTTAAATGCCCTTTAATAAAAGCACAAGACGGCAGTTTCTTATCAAACAGTAATGTTACCGTAGTCGAGCATTGTTATAACTTTGTCCCTGTGGTGCTTATTGCCTTGCAGTTTATTTTGAGATCAAGCTTTTTTAATGGCCACAACATTTGCAAAATTACCAATTTTAACGCTGACCTTGTCGGTCTGTTTGGCTTTTAGAAAGAAGAGGAAAAACGTCGGCAGGAGGAGCGGCACAAGGCAGACGAGGAGCGACAGAAGATGGAGAAAGAGAGGAAAGACAGAGAGGCCAAGGAGGCAATGCAGAGGGACAAAAGGGACAAGGAGAGGTCCACTCAAATAGACCAACAAAAGTAGGTACACACTGAAGGAAAGGCACACTGTTAACCCTCCTGTTGTCCTCGGGTCAAATTTGACCCCTTTTAAAAAATGTCTATATCTGAAATATGGGTTTCTTGGTTTCTTTTTAACCAAAAAAGGATGGATTCCATGCAACGCTCTTAGCAAATACAATTGATCAGGTTCATTGAATTTGCGTACGTCAGCTGAAAAGAACAGCCACAATGTAGCTTACTGGCTGGTAGCATGCAGCTAAAGACACAAGGCAACGTTGGCTTACCGGCTGGTAGCATGCAGCTAAAGACACAAGGCAACGTTAGCTTACCGGCTGGTAGCATGCAGCTAAAGACACATGGCAACGTTGGCTTACTGGCTGGTAGCATGCAGCGAAAGACACAGGGCCACGTTAGCTTACTGGCTGGTAGCATGCAGCTAAAGACACAGAGCAAAGTTAGCTTACTGGCTGGTAGCATGCAGCTAAAGACACATGGCAACGTTGGCTTACCGGCTGGTAGCATGCAGCTAAAGACACAGGGCAACAATAGTTTACTGGCTGGTAGCATGCAGCTAAAGACACAGGGCAACGTTAGCTTACTGGCTGGTAGCATGCAGCTAAAGACACATGGCAACGTTGGCTTACCAGTTACTGGTTTTTTACAACATACACACATCTCAAATCGTGGTGTGGAGAATTGTGACACTTCTTTGTAGCAACTATTGAAAGGTTTATACTGAATTGCCTCTTCTTGTTTTCTAAATGGTCATTTGTTGAACAGGAAGTACCAGCAGCAGCAGGACGCTGAGAGTAGAGACCAGGAGAGACCACGTGTGGTGAGTGTGACGTTACACTTTGAATTAAAGGGTTTGTGGAGTAAACTGAGACTCAAGGAATCAGATGTTGAAGTGAGGGTGTTCTGGTGTGGAACTAACAGAGTGTTAGCAACCTTTCTCCATTTATGTCGATGGTTAAATACGTTTTGGATAGCGCACACATTTTAAGCCAGGAAGGTAATGTCAGTAGTTCCAACATTAATACTGAGATTATCAGGAGGAGCCAGAGGAGATCCGGGCAGCCGAGAAGAAAGCAGTCAAGAGAGGTGAATCTGTGGAAAAGGTCAACGTGAGTTCCCCCGCCCGAATGTGCTCTCCTCTGGCCAAACTTTCTTTTTCATTGCCTATCTTCAAAAACAAGCATTTGTGTCTTTCTAACCAAATCCAAAGCCATTTTTAAGCTTAACGTAACACCCGTCTTCCAGTCTTCTACTGCACGACGTCTCCTTTCTCTGTGATCATCAACGGAAATCAGACATCTGTCTGTTCTGTCATTCTTCTCTCAGCAGCACTTCCCTCTGCAGTATTAATAACCCGTGGCTATCTGTTTATTGTTTGCGTTATTCATTTCCTTTTCTTCTTCTAGGAGGCGGCGTCTCTCATCTCTCAGCGTGCCGTGAACCCCAGAGAGATGTTCAAGCAGAGAGAGAGGGGAGTAACTCCCAGTGACTCTGACGTTCCCTCTGTGGGCCCTGCCAGCCCCCAGCCAGGTATCAACCCTGCATACATCCTGACAGCCACGTCTAAATCTGTTTGCTTGCAAGGGTAACTTCAGTATTTTTCAGCCTGAACCCTTTTTTTCCATTTTTTTGTTTCTAAGTGGCGGATGGGAACAATGTTTTTTTTTTTTAAACTGGTCCAGTATTGAGCAAGAAACGAGTTGCAATGTAACGTTAATGAGCAATTACGCACTTTTTAGTCTTTCACTGACAAGCTCTGATTATTATATAAGTGTCTGACTTTATGGAAAGGATCCCTACAGAGAGAGACTTTGTGTTAAAGAGTAAAAATCCTTTTTATCCAACATGAAACGGCCTGAAATGACCATCACCAAACCCAACAGACTTTTATCATTGTAAAACACTTCATTCAAAGACAACAGAAACTAAATGAAACCATCAAAACCCGTCTTGGTTCATCTTTTCATTGTTCCAACAATCACCACTCTGCTCTGGTTGAAACAAACCCTTAATTAACCCATGTTCATGTGGAAACATGCAGCTCTAAACACTCCACAAGTGCTGATTATTTAGATGGAGTTTGATCTCTATCTCTTTATATGTCGGGATCCTTTCCGTAATGTTGTCAGACGCTGAGAATAACAATCTGAGTGGGTCAGTGAAAGATTAACAAGTGCGTCATTGCTCATTAACGTTATATAAACAATAATCTGATGGAAATTGAAGGGTGCACAAATGCCCGTAGTGGTCACATTTCAGCTTGTGTTGCAGATGCCGACTGCAGAGGTCTTGCTCAAATTGTTGTTCTCATTAGTCACTCAGACACACAAAAATGGGAGGTTGGAAAATAAAGAAGTTACCCTTTAAATGTCACAACCCTCCGACATTACTGCAAATCTTGCTTAGCTTCTTTCTCAGCTGTGTACAAACTGGTGTTTTTCTTAAAGGAGGTTTCCTCCCAACGCTGTATTTCAGCGCTTTAACCTCCCATCAGACTGCCTTGTTGTCTCCTAGTCATACTGCATGTAATGCTGAGTCTCCATCATGGTGTCTTTTCTTCTTCTTCTGCTCAACTGGTCTGCACTTTGTATCCCCTCTTGTCCCTTTCTACATTTTTGTTTTGGGGCGGGGGTCCATGTGTGTGTCTCTGCTCAGGCCGTCTGCAAAGCCCCTTTCTGTCTAAGCCCGTGTACAAAAGTGAGCGTGCCGGCTCCCCTCAGCGCCAAGCTTCTCCTATGCCAGCAGGCTCTGCCTCTCCTGTCCGTGCCACAGGTGTGAGCTCACACACACACACACACACACACACACACACACCACAGAAAGAATGTATACGCACATATTGGGTGACAGTCTCATACTTAACCAAAAGCTCCATGCTTCATTTCTTGTTGTTTCTGTGTGCGATCATCTTCCTCATTAACATATTTTATCATGAGCCATGCTTCCATTCAATGTCCTTTCTGTTTCCTAAGAAACTTCTAGATTATTGCTTGTTTATTATTGTTGTTATTCCTCGAGTGAGCCGTGCCAACATTCCCCCTTTTGTCTGAGGTTGGTGGTTTCCAGCCTGTGTGGACTTGTGAATGTTCCCCTGTGTACATGCGTGTCTGTGCTTGTGTTTTGGGTGATAAGAGCCGGATGTGGATGATGGACAGTCCCGCTGTGTGTATGATGAGCAGGAGGCACCCCCCCACGAGCAGTGTGAAGGTGGGGCCCATTTTTACACCAGCCACGAGCTACATCAACACTGCTACATATAGTTTAAATACAAATATCTCTTGTGACGTTTACACCTTGCGAACACACTAGTGCGGCGTCTCCGAGCCCCTAAAACAGAGACATTTGGAAACACTGCTGCCCACGTTTCGGTTAGAAAACTTCAGGGTTGCTTTGTAGTCTGGACGGACACAAACGGAGACATTTGGAAACAACGACGCCCGTCCGTCAGTCTTATCAGTCAAGTAGCTTCCAGACCTTTCAGTAACGGTTCCCCCTCGTCCTCGCTCCAAGATAATAAATCCCTGCTTTTACTTTTCACCGTTGTCGTTCTTTCTTCAGAGTATTTTCTATTTTTTAACTTCTACATCCATGAGTTTCAACTGCAGAGTAACATCAGACAATCTGCTTCCTGTTTACACCGGCACGCACGTGCCCAGTGTGTGTGAGCGGTCATGTGATGTCAGACGTGTCAATATGGACGGAGATCAGTTCTGCTGCTGGAGCTAAAACTCGGACGGAGATAGTTTTTGTCTCAAAACGCCGCTTAAAAATGAAAACATAACGTAAATTTAGCCTACGTGTTGAGCGTCAGATTTCCATCCCTCCCATCTGCTTTTTTTAAAAAACATTTTTTTGTTATGAAGACATATTATCCCCTCCAGCCACACTGTGCTGTGATGACCAGCTGTTGTTGCTGCCACCTGCTGGCAGGTAGAAAGCCTCGTTCAGATACACATCACACTGATGGGAAACTCTCTTTTCAGAGGAGGCGCCGGCGGCCAACTCCCACGTCCAGGAGACGGCTAACGAAAAGCCCGCTCAGGTGAGTGTTTATTTACCTTTTGCAGGAAATGCTTTGACTCTTTTTTTTCTTCTTTTTTTTGCCCGTCATATAAATAATTTTGGGCCACAACGTCTCTTTATTCCAGCCCCCCGTGGAGGAGAACAACTTGGATGAGGTGACAGCTGACGAGACACCAGACAGAGGCACCTGTGCCAGAGCCTTGTATGACTACCAGGCCGGTGAGTTTTCTGGAACTACACAGTAACAGTAAATATGCATGGTACATGTCACTAATATGGAAGAGCCCCCTTCACATATAAGTGAAGAGAGAGTTTTGGGAGGTCCAAAAGACAGTATATAGCTTTTAGGCAAATACTGTCTGTTTTAAGGGTACCAAGATTTAGATTTTAAATCAAACTCGATCGTAATTAAGTCACAGTCTTGAATATAAAAATAACAAAATGGACTCGTTGATTGACTTCCTAAAGATCTTCTAATAGACTTCACTGGTCTCAGTCCAGAGCAACGGGACCTTTTGGTCCATTCCTTTAACTGTCTACGTCTGCATCTTTACTCTGTCCTGTCGTATAAAGGCCTAAAATGACGTAGGCGTTGAGTAGTGTTTAAAATAGTATTTCATGCTGTAACTTGTCTGACGTTCACGCGTCGCTGCTCTTCTCCTTCAGCTGACGACACGGAGATCTCCTTCGATCCCGACGATCTGATCACCGGGATCGAGATGATAGACGAGGGCTGGTGGCGGGGCTTCAGCCCGGACGGCCATTTTGGAATGTTCCCAGCCAATTACGTCGAGCTTATCTAGCCCATCTACCCCCCCCCTCCCTCTCCCTCTCCCCAAAATCAATCCTCGCACACAAGTGAGCCGGTCGGGCCAAAAACGGATCAAAGATCATCCGCAGCGTGGACCAATGGACGGATGGTAATTGTGGGCCAGACGCTTTCAAAATCTTTCCTCTTATTCAAAAAAAGCAACGCCTTTTAAATTGTTGTTGTGAGCAGCTGATGGTATAATTTAGGGATTTGTGAAGACCCGTAGTCAGACCAGTACTCCCTCCCACTCCAGCCCCCCAAATCCATCTCTTATCCTCTAAATGTGATGCAGTACAATATTGGCCTTTAAGTCTTAAATTCAGTTCTGTTGTGAGCATAAAATAGCACTTCTAGTTCACATTCCTTACAAAGTGACTTCACTTCTACTTCAGGTATCATTTAGTCGTCACTTGTAGCAAACGCTCCTGTACCAATCAGGAGGGAGAGTTAAAAAAAATCAAAGATGGCGGTACCAGCTACAGTATAATCTTTTGCCTTGTTTTTGCCTTTTCTTTATCGGCAGACTGAACCTTATTTCCTTTTTTTTTTAGTTTTTTTACGTGATTGATTTTGTGTGAATTTCAAACCATGTTCTACTTCTGATCTCAGACGTTTGCAGTGCTCTGGGTGGATTTAGTCGACGCATTCTCTCTCCCGGCGCGTCGAAAACCAAACAACGGTTGGTCTGCGGCCTTCGGCGTTAGTTACTCACGCAAAAGGTCTCGTTTAGCGTCTCGGTCACACGCAGTGGGCTTTCTAAGAATAGTGATCCCATCTGTTGCAATATTTGGCTCTCTGGGTTTCCCTTTGGCGTCATTTTGTACTTGCTCCAGACTCTTGGCGTCATTCTTTCTTTCTTCACCCTGGATCTGGACCCTTGGCGTCACTCTTTTCACACTCTGGACCCGGACCCTTGGTCACTCTTTCTACACCCTCTCAACAGATGCCTCTTGATACAATATTATCTCGATACTCACGCCACGATATATCATTGCGATTTTAAACATATTGCGATATTCTGGGTTATATTGTAATTTAAAACCTTTTTTCCAACTTCTGATTTTCCCCAATTTCAAATGACCCCCCCCCCCCCTAAAGGAAACTTTATCAACATCCGTTTCATCTAAAAAGAAACATTTCTCAGTTTGGTCATCTCACTTCAATGTTATCGCTGCAGAGCGGGACAAACTGACCAACACACACACACATATATATAATATATAATATATAATAACAGATCCATACTTGGCGCCTGTGTTCCAACACAGTATTTCCACTGAAAACATGCTGAGACGATGCTGAGTTATATATGTTGATCCCTGTCAATCTCTAGAGATCAACGCACACATAAATACACGAGCATGAACTTCCAACGTGACATCATGACTTTGCATAAACGTACACGCCCACTTTCTTAAGCCAAGTGGCGAGTTATCTGTACACAATCTGAGCTGTCGACGTGTATGTCTACGCTGAATACAGCGGGTGTAAACGTACACATGCCGTGTTGTAGCGAGAAGAAAGCGATGGTTGAGTTTAGGAAACGTGACACGCGGGACACAATCCCCGTCTCCTGGGTAGAAACTCTGTGTTTCACCCTTAAACCACCCCCCCGAAACCAACCTCCCTACGTGGATTTTTGCTTTTCATACCACTCGCTACGTCGGACATTCACACGCTATCACAAGGTAATGTAAGTCAATGGAGGCCAAACTGTGTTGCTAAACACGCTAAATAGAAAATAAGCGTCTTAATAACGCTCCAAACATACGCCGTTTCATGAGCTCAGTCTGAAACCTCACTCCACTCAACACAGGCTAGTGAGAAAGCTCTGCGTGGAGCCTCGTCCCAACCATAAATCAGCCTTAAAGGTTGCCTGGTGGTCGGTGTCTGGTGCCGAGAGCCGCTGACTGAAACCGGTTTTTATGCGTTGTGCGTTCGGCACTCAAGGTCAAACCACCTACTTGTTGATGCTGATTTTTGTCAAAGTGATTTTTACAGCAGTCGCCACAGTGGCTCAAAGGAAGGACTTCTTCTTCTTCTTCTTCTTCTTCTTCTTCTTCTTTGTAGCCACTCGTTTGCGTCACTTCGGCGTCCACGCTGAACGCAAGGAGCATGAAACACGTATAAGCGGCTTTATGTTGACGTGTCCGGGGGGGGAGAACCGGTCGATTTAGTGAGAACCGAATGAAACGGTTCACTTTCCTTTTACTGTGAGTGTAAAAACGGTCTTTTCATTTCAAGGTCCTTCGTCACCTGAACCAGAATTGTTCAATTAATTTAACTCTTCAGGGACGTTCTGTAGAGAAGAAAACAAAAATCAGCGTTATTTTATTGTTCTTGTTTGGATCTCGCTGGTCTGAGGTTGCGTTTGAGTGCATAACAGATTTCTAATAATAAGTAAAATGTGCTGTTATGGTGCCGTAATGATGGGAAAGTCAATGCCGTGACATTATAATCGAGTTAGAAACGTAACTGTTTTATCAATGAACAAAAAAAAAATTGCTCTTTTGAGCTTCGAGGTCAGTCGAATGCAAACAAAATGAATGGATATTGAATATAAAACGGGCATCATGTGTGACTTTTGCATTATTCATGTTTTTTTTTTTTCCAGAGTCTATTGTAATGCACAGACATTCTTCATAGTAAAATAAATCGATGAACAAAGACGTGTTGTTGTGACGTGAAACCGTACGCTGCAAAACATTTAAGAAAAGCTTGAAGTAACACAGAAGACACTGAGGGATTTTCAGGGCTAACAGGAACTCAGACGTACACACACACACACACACACACACACACACACACTCACACTCAGAATATGTGCTCTACAACTGGTTTCCTGGAATGAGGCAACAGCTGGGGAATTCACCGCTAACGCATAGGTTTCATTTTCACACGAAAGATCTGATTTTACTTCTCCCACATCCTTCAGTTAGTCTTTGTTTGGGCCGAATGGCAAAATATACGTCCTACAAATTCAAAATTAAAAGGTTGAAGAATGACGACAACAGTCTGCAGAAAAAAAAACTGGATTTCCTAAACTCGGCTTCAAAAAGCTTTTTGTCATCGTCACACCTCACTTGCTTTGCTTTGCTTTAATTTGGCGGTTTATGTCAACTTTTACACATTTTATATCCGTAAACTTCATGTCAGGCAGGTATTTGGAGACTTTAACTTTTTTATTTAACCCTTGTGTTGTCTTCACGTCGACGTGCAATTTATCATTTTTCCAGATCAAAATTTCTGTTCTTTTTCCAACGTCGTGGTCGTCTTTTTCGTCGCTTCTGTCTCTTTCCCCCAAAGTTAAATAATATTTTTTGTTGTCAATTCTTACCGATGTTTTCGTCACATTTTTCCTGCGCTTTTTTTTTTTGTTGTTGCACGATTTTGAAGCTAATTCCATAATTTTTGTCACTTTTATTTTCAGCGTTTTTATTAAACACAAGTCTCCAAATGCTATAAAATTGATTTAAAACGCCCAAATTAAATCAAAGCACTGAGCTATTCTTTTAATTTTGCTTGTGAAGAGTAATGGTTTTATGGAACCATCTACGTTATTTCTTGACAGTTTGGTTGAAAGAAACTCAAATTTCTGATATAGACACGTTTTGAATATGAGTCAAATTTGACCCGAGGACACCAGGACGGTTGAAGACATTCGACATGAGGACATCTGTCCTCATGCAAATCCCCCTCTCGTGCTGAATATGAACACATTTTTAGAAATTCCCACGCCTTCAGCAGTGTTGCATTAAAATCCTGCAGTAAAACATCCCCATTTTAATGCTGCAATTGCATCAAAATACTTCCTAATATTCAGTTTCAAGTGTATCAAATTCAGCCTTTTAGTGTAATATGATATCAAGTTGTCACTGAATGAATCAACCTGTTATCTGGCCTGACAGTTTCAGGGTGATTTCCATGCTCACCCACGTCATCTAGAAACACAACAGGTAGAAAAAACCCGCAATAGCACACTACACTCTAAGCTATGCACATCTTCTTTTCATGATTGCACATCTGTACATTTTGTTCTCATCCTTGAAACAAAAGTTAAAACCCTTTTTCATTCTGGAAAGCCTGTTTTCAGATAAATGACAGTTTCTCATGATGAGTGGAATCTGGCGTTTTGCAGCCTGTTCCCAGGATGAGTGACTCACCTCAGACAGGAACTCTTCTCTGTGAGTTGGATTCACGATATTTTCTTCACACACGGTCGTTCACATCGCGCTGGCCTCCCCTCAACCTCCTGTGCTTATGTCAGTGAAAGTCTGAAATGAATCGCTGGGGATTTTCTCTTATTTTATGAGCCGTGTTTTTGCTCATCGTCTCAGGTCGTCGGCCTCAGGAGAAACCCGTCGTCACGGTTAAATGGAATTAAGACACATTTCATTTTAAAGCCTCGTGCAGGACGTAAACTCATGTTTACGTGTGATTGTAGAAGTGCAGTTATCACCACATGGGGCTGCAAATTATTTAAGTTAATTTCTGTTTATTAATCCCCAGTGGGGAAATTACAATTTACTATCTGTGTACAATTTGTTAGAATCACTGCACACAGGCCTGTAATACAAACACACACACACACACACACACACACACACACACACACACACCTGCTCAGACTTCCCAAAAAGCCCAAGACAACGTCCTCAAATGTCTCGTTGTGTTCACAAATCAAAGTTATTAGGTTTATTGTCAAAATAGTTAGCGCGGTCCATGTTAATCATCGTGTTGTCTTCCCGTCCAAATTGAAAATCAGCACTTTTGCAGATGCTTTTTTTTGTGTGATTTGTGATTTTTTTTTTAAACTTTCTCTTACGTTTTTGTCCCTTTTTTTTCAGCAATTTTGACTTTTTTTTGTCACTCTATTTTGATGTTTTTAACAGTAACTTATTAACTTTAGTTTTACAGTTATTTTCAGAATTTATGGTCAATAAATCTCAT
>NC_048411.1:29881154-29884350 GCF_013103735.1 Etheostoma cragini | reverse complement strand
TATTTCCCTCTATATACATTTATATATAAATATACCCATCATAATCATATAATACCCATATACTTACATGTCAGGCTGGGTTTAGTTCATGTTAAAGTCATTTAGGTTTAAACCCTCGTGTTGTCCACTTTTTTGTCCACTTGTGCTTTATTTTATTTATTTTTTTATCATATTGTCGCATTATTTTTTATTTCTTCTTTTATTTAAGTTGTTTTTTCAACGTTTTTGACCCTTTTTCCGACATTTTGGTCACATTTACATTTGACGCTCCCCCCTAAATACGAGTTTTACACTCATTCTTGGAATTTATGAACACTAAACCTAATTTTTGGAGTTTGAAAAGCAGAAATATGCTATTACATTGAATTTAAACACCACAAATGTAATGGAAGTAGAGTACTGCTCCTTCATTTTTTACTTGAGAAGAGCATTAAATTCATTTTTGGCCATTTGTGATATAGCCGTTTTTTTTGGAAAATGGGTCAAATTTGACCCCCAAAGACAACAGGAGGGTTAACTTAGTTATTAATCGTTAGGTTAGTTTTTTTTTTTATTATAAAGAAACAGAAAAAGAAAATCCCAAAGAATAAATGTGCGTCTTAAAAGCATCCGTAGAAAATGTCAAACCTGATCTCATATTCCCCGTCTAAAAGTAATCATACGTGTTATTTTGGTTTAATCTTCGCGTTCCCACACAGAATAAAAGATGCTTAATGTAGATTTCAGTTTATTGTTGAGGTTATCTCACCCTCGCCCAATATTGCCGTGTTTGTTTATGTGTGCCAATATCATCCGGCAAAGCAAACAAAGCGGTTATGTTCTTGAGCAGGAAGTGGTTTTGCAGCTTGAGGTTTTATATCAGACTAAGTTAGTGGTATTACATTACAGTGGGGCTCAGCTAAAAATGTGTGTTAATGTGCATAAAGAAGCCGAGAAAAGATGGAAAAATCTCCAAAAGGCATCAAATGACAGATTAGACATTCGTATGATACGTCACAAAAAGTTAGATTTTATTTCCTTCTTTCATTTACACTTTGAAAATAACAGAAAACAACAAAAAGGCTTCTGCAAAAGTTTGGGTTTCTTTATGCACATTAATACAATTTTTTTACCTGGGTTGCCCACTGTGTCGTCACCTCCCCGCCATGTTTTTAAAATGTCTGTTTTCCTCGATGATCAATCATCTCACCTTTACATCGTATAAAAAACTATACAATAATAATAACTTTTATAGAACATCAAAATCCAAGCTGCTGCTGCACAGTGCTTTCCAAATTAAAACATCAGGTTTATAAAGTACTT
Organism: Etheostoma cragini; assembly: GCF_013103735.1. Classification (NCBI taxonomy): domain Eukaryota; kingdom Metazoa; phylum Chordata; class Actinopteri; order Perciformes; family Percidae; genus Etheostoma; species Etheostoma cragini. The sequence continues at coordinate 29,883,048 of NC_048411.1, read as the reverse complement.
GGTGTATAAAAACCTGGACAGTGTAGGTAAGAGTGAGAAAAAAACTTTTTAACCCTTGTGTTGTCTTCCCGTCAACCATGATGACCATTTTTTTCAACATTATTTCTGTTTTTTCACCCACATTTTTCTCACTTTTTCAATGTTGTGGGTGCTATTTTTAAGTTTTTAGTGATTTTTTTCAAAGTTTTTTCGATATTTTTAATCTTGACATTTTCAGAGCTCATTTCAACGGCCCATTTTTTATGATAAAAAAAAAATAATTAACTTAAAATAGCTCAATTTGACCCAACATGAGGGTTAAAAAGGAATGAAAGATAAAAATGATATTGTATGAAAATGCATGCACAGCAATCCGTATGATATCCTCCAGAATTAGGTGTTTGTGTGTGTGCGTGTGTGTGTGTGTGTGTGTGTCTGTGTGCATGTGTGTGTGTGTGTGTGTTTGTGTGTCTGTCTGTGTGTGTGTCTGAGTGTGTCTGATCTCGTGTCTCACTGTGAGAAGTCAAGACAGCCAGAATCACCATGAACCTGGGTGTTTTATTTTGAAATGCGTTTTATTTTGTAAAGCACGCGGCTGCACTGTGGTCTTCCTGTATGTGATTACCAAGTCAACTCAAGCTTATTTCATCCATAAAAATGGAAGTTACAGTGCTCATAACGGCCGTAATACCCATAAAAACTAGAGCGTAAATACAATACAATAATACACTACACTACAGTACAACACAGTACATGAATACAGTAAAATTTTGCCTGTATGACACATACTCTCGCGTCTCGCACCAGAAATACAGGGAGACGCCGCGGGGCCCAGTGTGAACAGACAGGTCGGATAACATAAAATTAGCCGTGCTACGCTGCTATACGCGACGCTAACGCGTGCGATGTGTTCCAGCTGTTGAGCGACTGCCGGCGGTCACGTGACAGGTTACCTGGGGCAGGTTCTGCTACGGTTTCCGTGTTGAACGCAGCGATGTAGTCTACGTGACACGCAGGTATACCCTCTAGGAGAGGTCAAGGGTTTCCATGTACCCACTTACAGAAACCCACTTTACAGCATGTCAGTTTCCATCTCGGCCCTCCTGCTGCTCCACATTGTGGGAGAGAGAGATCTGCGCAGTTAAGGAGTCCTCAGTCACAGAAGAAGTCCTCAGGACCGTCCTTAGGGGGTTCCAGGCCATTCTAACCTCTGAGCCCATTGGATATGTATCCGCAGACCTGGCAGATCCTGATCCAGGATTGCCTAGTTGCCTTCTTATGGGGCGGCCGGATGGCTCCTTACCCCAAGTTGTTTATCTGGAATCTGTTGGGTAAGCAGAGATGAGACACTCCCAGGTGTTGGCAGCCAGGTTCTGGACCCCATTCGTCAGAATCCTTCCCCAGATGGAGGTCAGGACCGTAGGGATGCTAACGGACCCCCTGTTGCCTCGCTCATTGGGACCAGTAGGAAGGTCGACCGAGGTCTTCCGGGCCCTGATGGTCGGATGAGGACTGTTGAAGTCCAGATAGAGGACAGAGTTTACACCCGACCTAACACCCGCCTGATCGTGCTACCGGAGGTCCAAGACCAGGACGATAACCCCGATGATCCACATGGACCTTAAGCGGCCTTTCGAGGCACAAATCTGGACACAAATCTGGGGGCGGCTTTGTTGGAAAGACCGTGCCGGTGCGCATGAGTCAGTATCAACATTTCCAGTCGTCACCTCAAGATAGAAGCGGAGCGGATCGAGAGGGAGACACCCGATGTGTGCGCGTCATTGCTGAAAACCACACATGACGACAAATACATTCCTAATCACCTGAACATAAAAAGCTATATATATATATATATACAGTGGGTACGGAAAGTATTCAGACCCCTTTAAATTTTTCACTCTTTGTTTCATTGCAG
>NC_048411.1:29877407-29881054 GCF_013103735.1 Etheostoma cragini | reverse complement strand
CCCCCCCCCCCCCCCCCACTACAGGTGAATAAAACCATTTTAACAGAAATCAACATGAAACTCCCCCACTTCATTGCTGATATTTATTTTTATATCTACCTTCTGCACATTGTCTGCTGTTTGCCTGTTTTTCTGGTGTATTTACTTGTTGTTTATTTGCTTTTATTGCAGAAGATGCTGCTGTAACAAGGGAACTTCCCCGCTGTGGGATGGATGAAGTCTCGTCTCATCTCATCTCATCTCATCTCATCTCATCTCATCTCATCAGATCTGTAAGGAGTCCAGGAAAGTGCTCGCATGAACACAACAAACGTAAGAAGAATGAAATCTTAAGACAACGCCCTCCGACTCCGAGCTGAAAGCCCAGAAGTAGATGACCATTTTATCACCTCTCTTCTCTCATCTCTCTAGTGGAAAAAGCTGCTTCTGCATCGTCCGCGTGTTTATATTTTTGTAGTTTAAGTGTTTCAGGCAGCGGACAGCAGGAAACGTTTATGCAGAAGTAGTGATTCGCAATTCCTTAAAATATCAAGAGCTCGGTCTCAAGTCTCAAAAACCTTCGTTGTGCTCCCATGCAGCGGTGGAAAAGGTGGAAAAGGAATTCAGATCCTTTGTTTAGAGTTTGCACCCCCCAGGCTAAAGTTGATTAACAATAGGAAGGAAAAATAATTGATCTTAATGCCTTAATTTAAAAAAAATCTGGAGAATTACATTTTTTATATACAGGTTTTTATTATTAAAGGCACTTATTTCATGGCTCAGGATACTACGCATCCTGATAAAAAGGTCCCACCATGAATCATTGTAACGTCTACATTTTTGAAACTGTGGACAAAAGACGGACCAAACCATGAATTTAAATGTATATTTATTCCATTATAGAAGTAAACAAAAACAGAAAAGGTCTCTATTGTCCTTCCTGTGTCTCCGTCCCCTCCCATCGTCCCTCAGGACCGACACCAACATGTTTAAATAATGCTGACTTGAATTTAATGAGATTTGTGTGTCTGGTTGAAGATATCAACCAGCTGATCTAGTCTAGGTTTGGTTTTTGAAAGTGCCCTTCTGAGGTCATGCTGAGGTCATGCTGAGCATTCAGTCTGTTTCTGGATTTGTTTTTTCAGGGACGCTAGACTCGAAAAGCCAGATTCACACGTCTGTGGTGCCAAATTGAATCAACACCTCTAATGCTGTTTCTTAGCTAAGCAGGAGAACCCGCGACCCAATAAAACGGGTCTGCGACCCATTTTGGGAAACATTGTACTAAAGGACAGTACTGGAGTACTTGTACTCGGTTTAGGCTTCTCAGAGGTCAATGAACATGCTTTTTTATAATTATCGGGACGGCTGTGGCTCAGAGGTAGAGCTGTTGCCTGTCAATGAGAAGGTTGGTGGTTCAATCCCTGGCCCTGTAGTCCCATGTCGAGGTCTCCTTCGGCAAGACACTGAACCCCGAGTTGGCCGAGCGAGAACGCTGTAACCAGCACCTGTGAACGATGTAACCCTACAGGTCAAATGTTCAGCTTCAAGGGCCCGTCCACTAATAGTTCTGTTTTTTAAAAGCTCAGATTATTATTCTAAATGTCTGACAACGTCAGAGAGAGAGAGCTTGTTGTTAAAGAGTAAGATCCTTTTAGTTTAACATGAAACAGACTCAACGTCACCATCTCTAACAGACCAGACTCCATGTAAATAATCTCTACTTTTAGCATGCTTAGAGCAGCATATCTCCACCAGACTCCATGTAAATTATCACTAAACTTAAAAAAAGTTTAAATTGTTCTTTAAAAAAGTTTAAATTGTTCTTAAAAAAAGTTTAAATTGTTCTTTAAAAAAGTTTACATTTTTCTATAAAAAAAGTTGAAACTTTTCTTTAAAAAAAAATGTTTTTTTGCTTTTTCCGACGCTTGTTTCTACGTTGTTGTCATTTTTTGTCGCCTTTTCTGGGGAAGAACAGAAAAACATCAAAAGGTGCAGAAAAAATTGCCTTAAACATCGTGGAAAAAGGACAAACTTGGATAAAAGTGACACAAACGTCGGGAAAAATTACAAAAACATCGGAAAAAACATCGGAAAAATGACAAAAAGTTATAAAAAAAATTGAAATTTTTCTTTAAAAGGTTGAAATTTTTCTTTAAAAAAAATTTGAAAAATTACAGAAGTGTTGAAAAAAAATTTGAAAAAATTGTTTTTGTCACTTTTTCTGGTGCCTAATTTCTACATCGTAATTTTTTAATTTAAAAAAAAAAAAATTTAAATTAGTTAAAAAAAATTCTGACGCTTGTTTCTACGTTGTTTTCATTTTTTGTCACCTTTTCCGCCAAACTGAGCCAAAGAGCGAACAATTTGTCCTCAGCTGTTACTTTCTGCTCGTAGAAGCAGGTGATGAAACAGAAAACAGACACTCGAGCAACAGGAGAGAAACTCAGTTTCCCAGAGTCATTAGCTGCGGTGCGAGCAGGCCAACCAATGAAACTGATGTGTGGAGACAACTTCCTGTTTCGAGATGTCAAGTTGAAGAAGGCGCCGCATGAATTACTGTCCCCAAACACTGTCCCCCGGAGACGAGAAGACACACAACTTCTGCAAATGGGTGAGAGAGAGTCTGATATTCAACATATTAACTGTCACATGCATTTAAAAACAACAGCTTAAGTTTTGTGTAGTTAGTTAATAATCATGATTAACTGTTTTTATCACTGAAATACTTTCATTTTAAGACAATTAACCACACACAAGAAGAGTTTTTTAACCAAAAAGCCAGAAATGCACTTAACACTACCTGAGTATTAAGCATTAATCATGCTTTGAATGTCTCATATGTGTGTTTTTATGCCTTTACTTTGTTTTTTGACACTCTTCTGTCTCTTTATGAGACTTTTAGGGGCTCTTTTCTACTTATTTGTTCCCCTGTTTTTGCATTTTTGCTGATGTTTGTGCACCGATGAACATGTACGACGCAACAAAAAATGACTTTTTCCTTCCTTATTCAACCTTTAATTACCTTACATACTGAAGAACTGTTCCAAGAAATGGAAACGACATTCTTCTGTGAAAAAGAAAAGTACTGTGATGTGCTTTAGAAACCCATAATGCCTCAGGAATTCCTTTGTTATGAACCGCAAGTGTTATAATAACCAGTCACAGCGTTCTGCGTCTGATCCCTATCTAAACCATGTTTCAGAGTAATCTTGATCTTATTCATTAAGAGCTTTCATTTCTGAGTCCTCTGTCACGCACTGACTCTCCACTCATGTGTGGATGTGTCAAAACGCAGTTTAGTTTTTAGGTGGACGATTAAAAAAAGGACGAATAAAGACGTCTAAAGATGTGATGCTGGAGGACAAAAAGACCTGTTTAACCCTCGTGTTGCCTTCACTGTCGGGACAAACTGACCCGGGACTTATTCAGGGATTTAAAAACAATTCTGAAATCTAATTTTACTTTAGAATCTATCAAAAAATATCGTCTTTATCTCCATTTCCAACAGCTGAGATAACATCTATGTTTAGTGAATGCATCAGTCTCCACTAGCACACTATTAAACATGGAAGTGGGGTTTGTTTGTTGTCATAAGGTTATAATTCATGTTAAAAATCCTCTATGGAAACAACATAAGTGTCATATCCAGAATAATGTTCTGAGTC
>NC_048411.1:29873081-29877307 GCF_013103735.1 Etheostoma cragini | reverse complement strand
GCTGCAATGAAACAAAGAGTGAAAAATTTAAAGGGGTCTGAATACTTTCCGTACCCACTGTATATGTATATATATATAGCCATTACATACCAAACATCGGACCCTCTTGTTATGGTGTGATGTGTAAATCCTTCAAGTTCTGGTCTGAATTGACCTGCATTGACTCCTTTGTGTTCGGACCGACCCCCCCAAGTGAGACACCCAGCTTACATTCATCATTCCTCTTACAGTCCTACCATGTTTACCAACCAATGACCTATTTAATACTGTCTGTGGTGCAACTCGACTAGGAACAGTTGCTTGCTGATGTGAATCACTGAAGTAGATATGTGAAACAAAAGCAAATTTAAACTACTGCAGCTTTGTACAAGCGTTAACGTTACAGAAACTACAGAAAATGAGCCGGATGCTTTGCGCGCTTGTGTTACAAAAAAACGATGGGGTTCCTACGGTGGCCCTGAAGTTCAAATCACAACAACAGCCAATAGAAAACACAACAGCAAATCATAAAACGCATCAGCAAATAGAGAAACACTGCTGCTGTTTTATGATTTGCTGTTGTGTTTTTTCTATTTGCTGCTGTGTTGTGTTTTTCTAGTTGCTGGTGTCATTTGCACTTTAAGGCCACCGTAGTTTGCCACTCGGGGACACGCGTCGCTCTGGGACAGGCGGGTCGAATGCTCGGAGGAAACAAAATAACACAACACTAACTACAAAAAACTAGACTACACATCACTGGTTTCCTCATAGCGGCGTGTAACGGCTAAGCGATCCATCAGCAGAGACGTGTCTGGAAACTCCCGACGGTCTTCAACGCACCGCCGCGAGCCGTCCGTCCTTTCAGAGGCCGTTGCTAGTTGAGTTTAGCCGACAAAAAGTGAGCGAGATGCTTTGCCGACGGTTAAGTTTAGGCTCCAGTGATGTGGTGCAGGCAGCAACAAATACGTCCAAAACACACGAATTACGATGCTTTACTCAGCTATACGTGAGAATAGTTCATGACTACAGCCTACATCCCCCAATTCCACACCGTAAAATACTTTTCAGAAAGGCACAAAACAAAAAGCCAATAACAGAAGAGTTGTAGTTTTAGTGAAACTATAATAAATATTAAATAAAGCATACAACAAACCATAAAACACATCATTGGCTTCACAGTAACCACGGGCAGCCAATTCTCTATAGCAAAGGTCACACAATGTCAATGTGGCACTACATTTGCATTTCTGCATGTAATGTTTCGGGAACCTAGGACGTTTACTGTACTCTTTTTTTTTTTTTTTTATGAAGAAGTGCTCGCTTCCTTAACTGAGGTTCTTTGAATTTGAATTTACAATTTACTCTTCTAGTCAAAGCGAAATGCTTGTGTTGTGTGACTCAACTTAAACCCACTTTTTGATGTCTGACAACATTATGGAAAGGATCAGAGACAGACCTTCATGTTAAAGAGTGAGATCGTTTTTGTGTCATCAGTAACAGCCCTAAGGTCGCAATAACCAAACCTACCAGACTCCATGTGAATAATCACGACTTTTAGCATGTATAGAGCAGCATATCTCCACCAGTCTCCATGTAAATAATCAGTTTTTAGTGTGCATAGAGCATAATATCTTAACCAGACTCCATGTAAATAATCTGTACTTTTAGCGTGTGTAGAGCATCATATCTCCACCAGACTCCATGTAAATAATCACTGTTTTTAGTGTGCATAGAGTATAATATCTTAACCAGACTCCGTGTAAAAAATCACTACTTTTAGCGTGTATAGAGCAGCATATCTCCACCAGACTCCATGTAAATAACCACTACTTTTAGCGTGCATAGAGCAGCATATCTCCACCAGACTCCATGTAAATAATCACTACTTTTAGTGTGTATAGAGCAGCATATCTCCACCAGACTCCATGGAAATAATCAATGTTTTTAGTGTGCATGGAGCATAATATCTTAACCAGACTCCATGTAAATAATCACTACTTTTAGCGTGCAAAGAGCCAGCATACGTTCACATGTAAATGGGTGAATTAAGACTTTATTTCAACCAAACCAGAGTGGTGATTGTTGTAACAGTGGAAAGATGAACCAAGATGACTTTTGATAGTTTTATTATGTTTCTGTCGACTTTAAATGAAGTGTGTTTTACGATGATAGAATCACTGTTTATTCACATGGAGTCTGGTGGGTTTGGTGATGGGGATTTTTGGGCCGTTTAATGTTAAACAAAAAGGATCCTACTCTTTAACAATAAGGCCTATCTCTGCAGGGAACCTTTCCATGATGTTGTCGCACACTAATAATAATAATAATCTGAGTCTGTCAGATTCAGCATTTGCCTGATAATGTTTTGGCAACACTGGACATTTGCCAATATTTTCTTGAAATGAAGAAGTACTCGCTACCTTGACTGTGCTTCTTTGAATTCTGTGAAATGCTAAATGTCTTGTCCCTGCTGTGTTTCCTGAAGCTCAAGAGGGCCAGGGTGAGACGTCCCAACACACGGCGAGCAGTGACGAAGACAAGGGGACAGGAACGCAGGTACGAACCCTCAATCACTACTGATGAAATAGCCAGTTGGCTTTCTGGCATTAGTCGGGTCGATTTCCATCAGTTTCATGTGATCAGTGACCACGGACAGCTCATAGTAAGCTGGAGCCTACGTTGAGTTATCATTTCCCTTTTTCTTTTTCTTTTTTTTTGGGTGAATTTACGATTGCTTCAAAAGCCGATTCTGTGTACAGTCGTTTCATCTGGTTGTGAAATGAGTAACGGGGAATAAGTGACTTGGCTTTGTGTCCTGAAAGCAGCGGTGGAAAGTAACAAATGACAAGTACTCACGTTACTGTAACTTAGTCGTTTTTTAAATCACTTTTTTGTACTTTTACTTGAGTGTATTTTGTTTAAAGGATTGTACTTTTATCAGCTAGTACGGTGCAAATCACAAATCATGTTGTTTAATTACAAGCGTCTTTGTGCCCTTCTCAAATCACAGAAGATTAAGTATAGAAGGTTAAATGTACAATAACTAAGTACATTTTAAATGACCTACGTCTTACTCTTACTTGTGTAGATTTGAGCAGATACCTGTGGTTTAATACACTTAAGTAAAAGTAATAACACTGTTTTTTTACTTGAGTATGTATAAAGGTATTGTACTTTTATAGGCTACTATTGAGTAAAAAAAGTAAATAAAAAAGCTCTTTTTTGGGGGCTTTTCCCTTTATTCCATAGTGACAATGGATAGACAGGAAAGAGGGGGGGGGGGGTGATGTCGAGCTAGAGGTCGCCCCAAAAGGTCTCTAATGTCATTATATGATATACAGTATACAATATACAAGCAAATAAAGTGTAAATAAGATATTAAATAAGCATAAAATATTCATAGAAGTATATCTCCCCCTCACCTACTGTGTGTTAAATGTAACTAACTTTTACTATGTGTCATTTTGAAGTTTTACAGTTACTTTACCCATTTTCAGTAAGTTTCTATATCAGAAATTTGGGTTTCTTTTCAACCAAATTGTCAAAAGAAATGACGTGGCTGTTTCCCCACGACGCTCGTCACAAGTTCACTTTCACTGCGTTTTATTTCACGTGGGTGTTTCATTCAATTTAATGGCCAAATTGAAGATAACAGAACGTTGAAAAAAGTCCCAAAAACTTGCATATACATTTTATTTTTGACCTAGAAAAGCAAAAAAGTTACACGGTCGACAGCAAAAAACAACCCGAGGGTTAAGTAGAAGTAATAGTGCTGTTTCCACTTCTGCCTAAAAGGGCCACGGCTCGCACGCACATCTCACCGCCATGAGCCACACATCGATATCTGCACATAGAGAAACTGCAGGAGGGTCCCCACAAGCCATGATTCTGGTAACTGAGTCGCAGAGGTACAATATGAGAAAACACAATTTGGCTCATCAAATTTCCTGGGTTGATGCGAGTTGAAAGCCCGGCGGTTTCCGTGGTCACCTCTGGCCTGCCGATAGCATCGGCTCAGCACGCCAACGACAATCATTGCGAGAATCAGACACACACACACACACACACGCACACGCACACACACACACAAACACACACACACACACACACGCACACACACACACAGTGACATCAACAGCACCCACGCCGTTTTCCAAAAACACAATTTCATCTAGTGGAAATGAAGCGAGTGTTTCACAATGAAATTCTCTCTCTGATGTTTAGAGAGAAAGAGGGGAGGGGGGGGG
>NC_048411.1:29870773-29872981 GCF_013103735.1 Etheostoma cragini | reverse complement strand
GGGAGAGAGAGGGAGAGTGAGAAGGAGGGAGAGAGAGAGGGAGGGAGAGAGAGGGAGAGTGAGAAGGAGGGAGAGAGAGAGAGGGAGGGAGAGAGAGAGGCAGCGAAGGCGTTCCAGTGCGTCTTTTCTTGTGCAGACGTTTCCTGTTCAGCCATCGAGCGTTTTGTGAATCAGATCTGAAACCGTTACTGAAAGTTGTTGAACTTTAAGCAACATCACCCCCGGCAACAGGCTCCTGATCCAGACGCAGGTGCTCACTAATTATTAGACACTCACTAATTATTAGACACTCACTAATTATTAGACACTCACTAATTATTAGACACTCACTCACTATGAGACACTCACTCACTAATAGACACTCACTAATTATTAGACACTCACTAATTATTAGACACTCACTAATTATTAGACACTCACTAATAGACACTCACTAATTATTAGACACTCACTCACTATGAGACACTCACTCACTAATAGACACTCACTGATTATTAGACACTCACTAATTATTAGACACTCACTGATTATTACACACTCACTAATAGACACTCACTGATTATTAGACACTCACTAATTATTAGACACTCACTAATAGACACTCACTGATTATTAGACACTCACTAATAGACACTCACTGATTATTAGACACTCACTAATTATTAGACACTCACTAATAGACACTCACTGATTATTAGACACTCACTAATTATTAGACACTCACTCACTATGAGACACTCACTCACTAATAGACACTCACTGATTATTAGACACTCACTGATTATTAGACACTCACTAATTATTAGACACTCACTAATTATTAGACACTCACTAATTATTAGACACTCACTAATTATTAGACACTCACTAATTATTAGACACTCACTAATTATTAGACACTCACTCACTAATAGACACTCACTCACTAATAGACACTCACTGATTATTAGACACTCACTAATTATTAGACACTCACTGATTATTAGACACTCACTAATAGACACTCACTGATTATTAGACACTCACTAATTATTAGACACTCACTAATAGACACTCACTGATTATTAGACACTCACTGATTATTAGACACTCACTCACTAATAGACACTCACTAATTATTAGACACTCACTAATTATTAAACTCACTGATTATTAGACACTCACTAATTATTACTCTACCTGAACATTAACCTGTGAATTAATTTCACCATTAATGGATTGGTTTTCATTTCATTTCATGTATTAATTATACAGGAAAGTTAGAAAAAGTAACATTACATTACAATATAAAAATGGGCCTGACTCAGTTTAAAAGCTGGTTTTCAGCCGGTTCCTGTTCTGCAGAAACATAAAAACATGGTTACAGCTCGTCAGGACAGACATTAATGCAACACATCGATATGGAAAAATACATTTAGACAACTAAAAACAACAATACAGTTACATAAGGACAAAGACATAAATACAAGACATCAGCTGGGCTAGACAGATACGGACCATGCAGACAAGGCTTGGACAATACATGAGCAAATTAATTAATACGTGCATGTGTAACTGTTAATAAGAAGCTGTTGGTCTATAACATGACCCCTGAAACAACCCCTGAAACCACCTTAACCCACATAGAGTATCTCTACAAGAGAACCTAACAGTCGCAGTCTTTAACACGTTGGTAACGCCGTGAAATCTGCAGTTTGGTCACGTTTGGGCCCAAAAAACTACTTACCGGTAGTTAAATGTAGAATAAAAGTTGAGTTGGGTTAAAATCAGACGCTACTATGTACTTACGCAAAGTTAGAACAGATAGAAAAGCGCTATATGACAACAGTCATTTACATTTACAGTCCACTTGTAGTTTACTTGTATATTTTAAAGCGGGACATCAACCTCGGTCTCCTGGGTGAAAGTCTTGCCCCCCCCCCCATTTGTTGTTTACTTGTATTTTCAAGCCAAACATCAACCTTGGTCTCCTGGGTGAAAGTCCTGCCCACCAACCCCCCCAAAATCCACGGTGGATTACATCAAGAGGCGTAAACTGAAGGTTTTGCCATGGCCTTCACAATCTCATGACCTCAACATTTTAAAATATCTATGGATAGACCTTAAAACAGCAGTGTGTGACAGACAGCCCAGAAATTTGAAAGAGTTTTGATACTTGCCAAAGGTGTGTGTGTGTGTGTGTGTGTGTGTGGGTGTGGGGGGGGGGGG
>NC_048411.1:29867709-29870673 GCF_013103735.1 Etheostoma cragini | reverse complement strand
AAAGGTCCAATACCCTAAGATATTCATTTTAATATGATATAAAACGGAAAACAGAAGGAAATGTCCTGGTTGAGAGGCTGATGACAGCTTTCTCGCATGAAAAATTACTTTAATGTTTAATCGACTATCAAAATAGTTTCTGACATGGCGTAATTGATGGGGGGAGGGATGGGAGAGGGTGTTACAAGTACAACCTATCAATAATCAAAACCAATGCCAATGCAACCCCCCCCCCCCCCCCCCCCCCCCCCCCCCCCCCCCCCGCCCCCCCAAAAAACCTAACTTAATTTCTCCAACATAAATAAAGACATTTGCACCAAAATAGCAGAAAAATTCACCAGAATGCAGAAAATGAAATGTTTCACGCTTAATATTTTGCTTAAAAGTGGAGATCCCGGGGCGCCCTGGTAGCTCACCGGGTGGAGCGCGTGCCCCTTGTACTAAGGCTCAGTCCTTACCGCAGCGACCCGCGGTTCTTTGCTACATATCATCTCTCTCTCTCTCCCTCCCTCTCCTACTTTCCTGTCTTAAGCTGCCCTGTCCACTAAAGGTTAAAAAGCCCCCAAAACACCTTTAAAAGTGGGGATCTGGGGCGGCCTCTAGCGACCCCCATCTTTCTCTATCTTTCATGTCTGTCCACTGTCACTAATAAAGGGAAAAGGCCCCAAAAATAATCTTGAATAATAAATAAGCGGAGATCTGAACCCCCAACAATGTTGAACCCAAAGTTACGCCCCTGGTTGCCGATTAGTCGACTAAAGGCGTTAGTTCTCACGCATTTTAATGAAAAATGAGTGCAACTATTGCAGACACGTGTTGTAACTTACGTCCATTCTTTCACACAGGTGACCGCACGGCGCCTTTGGAAGAAAGTGTACGACGAGCTGGGAGGAAGTCCGGGCAGCACCAGCGCTGCTACTTGCACTCGCAGACACTACGAGAAGTGAGGAACAGTCGGTCTCTAACCTGTCATCCATGCAAACGCTTTATCAGCTCATTCTGATCACAGGTGTGTTTCCGTAGGCTGGTGCTGGCCTTTGAACGCCACCTAAAAGGGGAGGACGACAGGCCGCTGCCTCCCAGCAAACCGCGAAAGCCATATAAGAGGAACATGGATGCCAAGGTCACCAAGGCCAAGAGGAAGAGGACTCCGTCGGACATGGATGTGGATTCAGAGATGGAGGTGAGTCAAATTGGGGAGATACCCACTCCCATTTTACAGACCAAAACAACTGATAATAAAAACAACTAGTTTTGTTTAGTTGCAACCCTTAAGAAAAATATAGAAAAGTCTGAAATCTGGATTAGTGCATAACGTGTCCTAAAACATATCCTGTATGATTTTATAGATTCTCAGCCAGAGAAGTCCGGAGGCTGCCTGCCAAAGTGACGCGGCGATGCATCCTCACCCCGCTCTGTGGGCCCCCCCCTCGGACAGACTCCCCCCCGACGTCTCCCAGCCAAACCGAGCCGCCGCCGCCCTTTGCACGTCCGTCTACGCCCACCTCGTCCCGGTCCCCACGTCCAGTCCTTGGACCGCCCACGTCCCGCCTGCTGCCGGAGAGGTCATCTCGCCTCTGGAGAAGAAAAAGCGAGTGGCTCAGGCGAGCCTTAACTTGCCCCCGAGTCCTCACAGCGAGGACAAAGAGCGTCCCTCCGTCATTCACTGCTCCCCGTCTCCGGCGAGGGCTTCTTCCAGCCAAAACTGCAACTCCTCCAACAGCTCCCCGCTGCCTTTGTCCCCTTCGTCTTCCCGCAGCCCGTCCCCTTACTCGGTTTCATCAGAGGACGGCCCTGAGGAGACTAAAGACAAACCTGCGTCGGACTCTGAACTACCCCTAAAGTGCTCTAGTTCTGGGAAAACTACATCCAGCAGTGAGGAACGCAAGTTTGCGAGCTGTAGTCAGAAATCCAAAGACCCTGCAGGACAGAGTAAAAACGTCCGCTCCCAATCCGCAGATTCCATCAAACTCCAGATTGAAGGCTCCGCCTGGATGCCGATCCACAAAGGGAGCGTCAAATACGCCCCCCATCCCTTCCACTTGCCCTCCTCCTTGGCTCTGAGATCCGACTGGGCTCCAACATCTACCTCTAGTTTCACCAAAGTTGTTCCTAAATCCGTGCAGCTCCTGCGGCCCGCCCCCATCCGGCCGGCGTATAAAACCCCCCAGGGCAGGTTGCTGCAGCAGGACGACTCTCTGGCTTGTGCGAAGAAGCTGAGCAACATGGCTCCATGGCTATATCCTACAGAGAAGAGGGACAAATCCAGGACAATGCAACCAAAGGGTCCTTCAACGCAGCAGCAGCAGAGTCTGGCCCACTCTGCCGCCAACCTGCCGGCGTCCTGCGTCCATCAGAGCTGCGACAAATCAGGGAGAGATTCCCGGCACCAGCCTTTACTACACCCTTCGTTCCTCCCCAACAGAATGAGACTACCTCAATCTCAGCTGACGTACCGCCACGTCCCAGTGAGTCCAGCTCACTCTGCTCTCATTGGGTCTGAGGTTTACCCCTATCCCTACTCCATTCCTCTGTTAAACCCCCAGACCTGCTACACCCTACCTGCCGTGCATCCCGTTTACTTTCACAAGCTGTGATTTCCATTGTATGTTAACTCTAGACTTTCGTAACAAAAGATGCATCACATGTGATCTTGATCTTGATCAGAAGAAGGCAGACGTTGAGCAGTTTGGTCAACTTATCTGTTTGTTTTTGTCTACCTTACGCCCTGAAAAGCCCTAAAAAGACTAAAGTCTGACACCATCTCACATCTAAAGACACTCTGTCATACAGGCCCAATCCCAAAGTGAGCCCTGAGGACTAAAGACTCAGACTTAATTGATCTCAGGTGCTAAGTGAGGGAGCTCTTCATTCACTTCACGTTTAACTTCAGATACAGTATTAGGGGACCACTAAGGTCTAAATAAAGAGACTTCAGATACAGTATTAGGGGACCACTAAGGT
>NC_048411.1:29861889-29867609 GCF_013103735.1 Etheostoma cragini | reverse complement strand
TATATAAAAGAGACTTCAGATACAGTATTAGGGACCACTAAGGTCTAAATAAAGAGACTTCAGATACAGTATTAGGGAATCCCGGAAGTGGAACGTCGAGGAAATAGTAACATAAGGTTGTAGAGACTTATAACTGCTGGTTTCCCATTTCGGTTTCATTTATTCAAAACCCTCCCAGATTGTGAAGACCTTAAGGCAACACACAAATATTTTGGTCCTGTGGCTTCACACACAGCGCCCCCCCCCCCCCAGTGAGAAACTAGTTGCTATAATTAACTGTGTGACTGTGTTGGCCTTTTGTGGCTAAAACTAAACTACACTGAAGGGAAATGACGTCACAGCACTGAGATCTCTAGTTCGTATAGGATCCCGGGTTGAATCGTCTCCGAAAAAACAGAACTGTGCAAACTGTACTTATTAAATGTATGCAGCCTACACAGTCTGTTGAGATGCACATGTGGAAGAGGAGACATGGCATGCTGGCTTTGGGAAGCTCTGTGGGAAAATGGCTGCCATGTTTCGACTGCAGAGATATTTACAGGCCGACTCTTTTCTTTGCGTTTGTGTGGATAATCCCTTACTTTCCATTGGCTGTAGGACAGCGGCTCCCTAAACTGGCACAAGTTAGACCACAGACCCCCATCTGGTAGGATTTTCCCTACAAATATAAGACTTAGATACAGCAACCACGCCAAATAAAATCAATATGAGCACCAAAACTAACTAAATTAGACTCCAAAATACCCAGATCTTGTGATTGTAGTTGGACTTCTTTAACAAGGTTTGTCTGATTTTTAAGTGTTATTTAATATCTGCTCTAGTTTTTCCAAAGCGTTAGACATATATTGTGATATTAACGGTTTGAAATAATGTCAAATTGCAATTTTTCTAATTGAAAAACATCAAATTTGTTTGAGGGAGGAACCTCTGAACCACTTTGTCTTCTAAAAGCAGATCTGTGCAAACGGTACTTATTAAATGTACGTAGCATGTTATTTTTAACGCTGTAGTTTGATTTAATACAAAACAATGTGCGACAGTGCTGCACTGATGCCGAGTGATAACACTTGTCACATGTCCATTTGTAAATTGATATAATTAAATCGCCTGGTATTTGACCCATTAACATTAAGCTGAAAACATGTCCATTAAAGTTAAAGATAGTCTCACGTTTCCACAGCGTCTCCACAGCGCTGCACAATAAAAATCAAGTAAAATCAACTTCTGTGAAAATCCCATTTTATTCTCACTTTGCACATTTCCATACTTTGTTTTGAAAGCAAAGAACCTCATTACTGTACTTTTTGTGAAGTCTGTTGAACAATATGTCGTTGTATGAATACTGTATATATATATATATATATATATATATATGTATATATACACACACCGTGTATCGCTGTTATATATTGTCAGATATGAGAAGCATATTTCACCGTTCAAATGTATTTAAAAAATAGAGTAAATGATCACAAATAAATGACAAAGTAAACAACTATGAAAAGCCTGTGTTCCTTTGTTTTTAATTACATAAAATGTTCATTCCCCCTAAAGCTGCAATCATTTTAAAAAGAATAAAACATATTTTGTGGATTTCTTTTGACATTTTTGTCACTTTTTGCCATGTTGTTTTACAATGTTATTTTTTCAAATGCTATAAAATTGAATAAAAAACCCAAATTCAAAGTAGTAGTGAAAGTGATCTTTTATGTTAGTTTGCAATTTGACAAAACATTTTCTGTCAATTGTGTGTCCGCCGTTCTTTCCGTCAACCGTGCAACTTTTTTGGGGACGGAATTTGAAATAAAATGAAAAAATGTCAAAGTTTTTGGCGTCTTTTTCAACATTCTTGTCACTTTTCCCGACGTATTTATCACTTTCTTCCAAGTTTTTTGTCACTTTTTACGATATATTGTGGATTATTTTGACATTTGTCACTTTTTGCAACATTACTTTACAATTCTTTTTTTCTTCAAATGTTGTAAATTAGAATAAAACACCATATTTTTATGAAAGAAGTAGAGAAGTTGATCTTTTATTTTAGCTTGCAATTTGGTCGCCAACAGGTGAGTTAAAAGATTTTGACATTGCATTTACTGACTTTAGATTTTACTTCATGGTTTGTTTCTTCTGGTCATGGTTGTGTTATTATTGTCTGTTTATCTGCTTTTTAACCCTCGGGTTGTCTTCCTGTCAAAAATCAACACTTTTGTTGATGTTTTTAACTTTGTCTTCCATTTTTGTCCCTTTTTTCAACACTTTTTTTCAATGTTTAACCCTAACACTAACTTACTTTAGTTTTACAGTTATTTCTGTAATTTATGGTCAATAAACATCATTTATAGGAAATTATACCTAATGTTTGAGTTAGAAAAGCAGAAATTAGGAATTATTGAGACTAAAATTAAAGGAATGGATGTTGATGATAATCACAGACTGGAATATGTCAACTTTTACTCAATACTATTTCAAAAACACTTAGATTTGTTTCTTCAGATGCTATAAAATTGAATAAGACGCCCCAAAATTAATGAAAGTAGAGATGTGTACTTGGCAAAGAGCGTTGGATGGAATCAATCATGTTATTTTGGGGGATTAAAAAGAACATTGATATAGGACAACGGGTTAATTTGACCCGAGGACAACGTGAGGGTTAAACTGACTGCAGCTATGTTGCAGTGCAACTTGCCTTTAACTCTGATCTCCAGCTAAGAGGAACCCAGATGAACCCAGAGGAACCCAGAGGGACCCAGAGGAACCCAGAGAAACCCAGAGGAACCCAGATGAACCCAGAGGAACCCAGAGGAACCCAGAGGAACCCAGATGAACCCAGATGAACCCAGATGAACCCAGAGGAACCCAGAGGAACCCAGATGAACCCAGAGGGACCCAGATGAACCCAGAGGAACCCAGATGAAGTTACTGTGAGAAACGATGTGCAATGTTGATCGTCACTGCAGTGGTTGCGAGATGATTACTGGTGAAAAAAAAAACCCAAACAAATTCTGAGGTAAGAGCAAAATGCGCAGGAAAGAAGAAATTAGACAAATGAGATTGTGTTGCAAGCCACAGTGTGGTCTGAAAGAAGACAGCTGGAACACACCAAGCAGATTATATGAATGTCTTCCTGATAAAGTCCCACTAGCGGGTCCAGATGTGGAAGAGGAGACATGGCATGCTGGCTTTGAGAAGCTCTGTGGGAAAATGGCTGCCATGTTTCGACTGCAGAGATATCTCTATATATATCTACTCTTTTCTTAGCGTTTGTGTGGATAATCTCTTACTTTCCATTGGCTGTAGGACAACAGATCCCTAAACTGGCACAAGTTAGACCACAGACCCCCATCTGGTTGGATTTTCCCTACAAATATAAGACTTAGATACAGAAACCACGCCAAAAAAAAATCAATGTGAGCACCAAAACTAACTAAATGACAGTCAGACTCCAAAATACTCATAATATAGATTTTATGATTTTAGTTGGACTTCTTTAACAAGGTTTGTCTGATTTTTGAGTGTTATTTATTTTCTGCTCTAGTTTTTCCAAAGTTTTAGACACAGACGTGGTGATATTAATGGTCTAAAATGATGTGAAATTGAATTTTATTTTACTGAAAAACATCACATTTTCTTGAGGGAGAAGCCCCCTCTTTTCTGTCCTGGAATCGGTCTCGAACCTTTTTGGACTCGGTCTTGACCTTGTCCCGACTAGTCCTGGTCTTAGACACAACAAAGGTAGTGTTGACTACAGCCCTGCAGTCTGGCCGCTCTCCACGGACAACTTCGTTGAAGGCGGGTACTCTGTTTAAGTTTAAGACTACTTGTATCTGCCATGACCAATAGTAACGTTTGGTCGTAACGTCGGCTTAGCATCGCTAACGTTAGCCTTAGCATCGCTAACGTTAGCCGTAGCGTTCACCGCTAACGGAGCGAGCCCCGAGGGGAGGAGGGCCCCAACTTGCATCTTTCCCCGCCGCCGTTACGGAACTCAAACTAGCGCACAACCTCAACGTCATCGTTCTCAGACACTCCCTCTGTCTGCTGATTGGACCGGTAGGGATCGGCCGGAGAAAACCCCAAAAATATAATCGCAAACCCAGACGGTGTACTGAAGGAAAATAACAAATTGAGCAAAAGTAAGTAGGTTGGAGGGCAGAGCCAGGCTACAATGTCCCAACTTACACGTAAAAGGTAAGTTGAATTAATTTTAAAAAGGTAAAATATAGCTGGCCATGTTTCTCTCAGCTGATGACGATCTAATACAAATACACAAATACACAAATACACAAATAAGTTCACTTTTGCGAATAACGTAGTAAAACTACATCACATCTGCATTTAGATCTTGAAGCTGGCTTTTCTTCGCTTTCGCAGGGCGGCCAAACCGTCCAGGGTTTTTCCTTTTTTTGGGGATCATGCTGACGGATTTGAGGTATCTGACTGTTTTGGATGGAGGGGCGTCAGACAGGGGGAGGGTGTCATTTTTAGGGGAGTGACGCCTCACGTCCTCCAGAAGGTCGTTCAGTCGCACAATCAGCGAGTCCAGAAACGGCTCTTCCTGTAGATGGGGGGTGAGATCGGAGATTTGGCGCAGCAAGATACCGCACTTTTGCCTTTTCTTTGTCTTGCTGCCGTCTTTCGGAGAAGAGGAACTCCGGTCCACCGGCCCCTACGAGGTCACATGACAAAGCTCGTCTTATTATCGGCACTCTTCACAACATTGGTTAATAAACCTTGTGTTGTCTTCCCGTTAAAATAAAAAATCAACACTTTTGTTGACACTTTTTTATTGACGTTTTTAACTTTTTCTTACGTTTTTGTCTCTTTTTTCCAACACTTTTGATGCTTTTTTTCAATGTTTCTGTCACTTTTTTTTACGTTTAACACTACGTAACACTAACTTATTAACTTTAGTTTAACAGTTACTTTGGACTTTATGGTCAATAAACCTCATTTATAGGAAATTATACCTAATGTTTGAGTTAGAAAAGCAGAAATTAGGAATTATTGAGACTAAAATTAAAGGAATGGATGTTGATGATAATCACAGACTGGAATATGTCAACTTATACTCAATACTACTTCAAAAACACTTCCATTTGTTTTCTCCAAATGCTATAAAATTGAATAAGACGCCCCAAAATTAATGAAAGTAGAGATGTGTACTTGGCAAAGAGCGTTGTGTGGAATCAATCATGTTATTTTGGGGATTTAAAAAGAACATTGATGTAGGAAAACGGGTCAATTTGACCCGAGGACAACGTGAGGTTTCAGTATAATTTTAAATTGAGGACTTTTACTTGTAACAGGGTATTTTTACAGTGTGGTATTAGTACTTTTACTGCTCAGATCTGAGTCCTCCCTGCTGTGTCCTCACCTTGTCAGTGAGCAGGTTGTATTTGTGATAGACAATAAAATTAAAGGAATGGATGTTGATGATAATCACAGACTGGAATATGTCAACTTTTGCTCAATACTATTTCAAAAACACTTCCATTTATTTTCTCCAAATGCTATAAAACCTGACCTCTCTTACCACAGGATGGTTCTTGTGCTCCTCGATCCCCGGGAAACATGCGACGTATTGCTCCTCAGACTTCACTTCAGACGGGTTTGTTGTTAAAGCGCGTCTCAGACGCCCAGCACACTCCTTCCTCTGTTTATGAACGTCATCGGGTATCTGAAAAAACACACAATATTAACTATATAATCAGAATCAG
>NC_048411.1:29859831-29861789 GCF_013103735.1 Etheostoma cragini | reverse complement strand
TGAGAATGATGAATAAATAGTAAATTATAAATAATAAGTGAGATATGAGAATGAGAATGATGAATAAATAGTAAATAAGTGGAATAATAGGTGGAACCAGTAAACAGGAGCTGTAGAGACAGTGTTACTGGGTTATTGACCACTATGTTACAGAGTAGAACGAGTCGTCATAACAACATTTATTGACGGATCTTCAGCTCAACCACTGTAGAAACATGAATACCTTGTAATCAGGGAATCTGATCAGATGAACCACGTATATCCTGGCTGGGCAGTCCAGTTTCTTCGTGTCTTTGAGAAGACTTCGTCTCTTTTTATAACAATGGTCTGAGTGGTCGTCAAGCTGAAGACAAACAGGGAGAGAAGCTAACGTTACACTGCTGGAAATACACAATATACAGTTTGTTTGTGTTGATATTTAGCACCTAAACTCGGTCGGAGAGGCTAACATCTGAAGTAGCACGACAGCTTTTAAAATAAGCTTCTTCTGACTCTTCATTCAGACCAAAAAAAGCAATTTGCTGCAGGGTTGTGTAACTTAAACGGTTTGTGTGACATCCTGTTGTGTTCTTTAACCCTCATGTTGTTCTTGGGTCACATTGACCCTTTTTCCTATTTCACTGTTGTTTTTAATTCCCTAAAATAACATGATTGATTCCACCCAACGCTCTTTGGCAAGTACAAATCTCTACTTTCATTAATGTTGGGGTGCCTGTGCAATTTTTTAGCATTTGAAAACAAATGGAAGTGTTTTTGAAATAGTATTGAGTAAAAGTTGACATATTCCAGTCTGTGATTATCATCAACATCCATTCCTTTACTTTTGGTCTCAATAATTCCTAATTTCAGCTTTTCTAACTCAAACATTAGGTATAATTTCCTACAAATGAGATTTATTTATTTTTCCAAAAATCCCTGTAAAACTAAAGTTGATAAGTTAGTGATACGTAGTGTTTAAAACGTCAAAAAAAGTGAGAAACGTTTTTTTTAAGCGTCAAAAGTGATGAAAAAAAGGACGAAAATGTAAGAAAAAGTTAAAAACCATTATAACGCATCAACAAAAGTGTTGATTTTCAATTTTGACAAGAAGACAACATGAGAGTTAACCCCGCAATATAATATAGCACACAAAGTAGACTTTGTATTTTATTTATAGCTCATCGTCCATTCGTTGGGGGTTTTAAAATGTTCGTGTGGCAGCAATAGAGGCAGTGAGGTTTCCTATTTCCTGTACGGGACTCTCAAAGCGCCTCAAACCTTTGCTCAAAACACACCGTCAAGTCTCATGTCCAACAGCGTGACGCGGGGGGGTCGCGTTTCTCCAATAGCTGAGTTATTCTTAACTTTTCCCTGTGGCCTAATGGATATGGGAAGCAAAGTGCATGCTGGGTAGCTGTGTTTATTGACATACCAGTTGTAATTGTCTTGTCTGTTTGTCGTGTTTGTGCTTGTCTACCCCTTGGTGACAGGAGTAGACCCTCCTCCCCACCACCATGAAGGGTATCCCGTCAAAAGGAACATATTGGAGCTCCCACATTATTTTTTTGGATCCTGGTTTGGGGTCTGTAAAAGAAAGTTACCATGGCAACAGTAAATCAGTGTTCTCAGTGCAACGTCCAGCTAGGTGGCGAAGGGTTGAGGCTAAATGTACCGTACCGACACCGTTCCACACGAACACAAAAGTTACGTTTCACTTCTCAAACACACGAGAACTTTCCTCCTCCGGCTCAGTTTGTCAACAACACGCTCACTTCTGTTGTTGCTCGTGTGTTTGTGTTGTCGCGGTTGTGTTTGTGTTGTCGCGGTTGTGTTTGTGTTGTCGCGGTTGTGTTGTAGCTTTTGTATGAGTGAGTGTAGCTGTTGTGTAAGTGTTGTATCTGTTGTGTAAGTGTTGTAGCTGTTGTGTAAGTGTTGTAGCTTTTGTGTAAGTGTTGTAGCTTTTGTGTAAGTGTTGTAGC
>NC_048411.1:29855270-29859731 GCF_013103735.1 Etheostoma cragini | reverse complement strand
ATATATATATATATATATATATATATATATATATAGAGCCCCAACGGCGTGTGTCTGTTGTTTTGATCCGGTGGTTGTAGGCTATATGTCAGTGTTGTTTTAAATAAAAACAACATTTGCACAAAGCGAGTTAATCTAATTTTCCATGTCGATAAGAGCATTAAAATGAGAAAAAATAATGGTACAAAAAGAAATTAAAGGACATTTAGAATAGATAAAACTGTGCGATTAATTCGGACTCAACTATGACGTTAATGCGATTAATTATTTTTATCGTTTGACAGCACTAATATAAAGCTAATTTTCCACTCAGATAACTGTACACACACACACACACACACACACATGCCCACACACACAAGCACATGCGCACACAGAGACACACACATGCACAAAAGCACGCACGCAAACACACACACACAGGCACACACGCACGTACACACACACACACACACACACACAAGCACATGCGCACACAGAGACACACATACACACACACACACACACACACACACGCACACACACACAGTGAAATACAGAAGGTGTACTTGCCGAGTCGTAGCCCCCGAGCTTCTCAACAGCTTTGTAGATCCTCCAAAGATTAACTGGAGGGAAAACACACATGAGAACCTACTCATCTTCAGTTAAACATCAGGTGAAGGATGTGTTCAATCAACAGCAAGCTCTCTGCCAGAATGTAGTAAATAAATGGATTTATTTACTACATTTTATTTACTCAAAACAAATGTCTTCTGCAGCGTTTACAGCTTGCGTCCACACTACGTGTCCGAGTCTCTAAAATACAAACAATTGGAAACACCGCTGAAACGGAGATCTCTGGAAACGGCCACGCGTGTAGGTCAGTCTTATCGGTTAGTACACGCCTCGTGTGTGTGAATGGTCATGTGCACTGTGAGGGAGGCTAAATAAAGCTCCAAATTACATTTTAAGTCCAAGGACTCTGCCCTCCCCCCTTGGTTTGGGCTGAGGCGCGTATGTTTCCAACATCTGGCTCTGCCCACATCCCATCCACTCACTCTGTTTGAAGCCCAGATGTGGGATCCTTTCGATGGGTGTTCCTCTGTCCTTCATGAAGGCGTGCAGCCTCGATATGAACGCCTTCTCCTCCATCTGCACCGGACCGGGCGCCGCTTCTTCCTCACATTCAGTCATGGAGTCGTGAATCTCGATGACCGAGGGAGAAGCCTACAGTGTGGAGAAAACACAAGTTTTTTTATTTTTCTCAATGTTTTTGCATGCAAATCAAGCAGCTCCTGTAAATGTGACACACACGCTATAGAAACCTGTTTTACAGTTGAAGGTATTATCATAGCTGGGAAAGAACACGCACACAGTCATCTCATGGGATGCAAAGTTGAAATGAAACGTCAAAATCAGAGTGTAGGGTTTTACCGCTACTTTCAATAGATAACCGCTACACATCCTGTCTGGAGAGAAAGCAGCAGACTTGTGGGGTTTTTGGTCTAGAGTTGTCAGTCGCTGATATCACAAATGTCACATTGAAAAACTAAAAATTTTGTACATTTAAGTGTTGTAAACAATGTGATAAGAAAACCGGGCTTTGAAAAGAAGAAAAAAAAAAAAAACACAGCTTGGTCAAAATTGAAGAAATAACCGGTTGCAGCGTATTTGCCGTCTTTCTGCAGAACTAGTTTCAGTAACTTTGATGAGTATTTCTTTTTTTATAAATACCAAGAAATAAGACGCAAGAGTGGCCACTCAGACTACCCAGAACCCCAGCATGAAAAATTGACAATGTCACTATTTGTGGTCTGCAAGAAAGGAGAAATGAAACAGCGAAGTCTTGCAGAATATAAATCATCCGTTAGGACGGTTTAAAGAAATACAAATATAAAACAGAGAAGACTTTCGGTTTGTGTGTCCGGGACGATATATTTAGGCATTGTCACATGTCACAACGCATGTGGAGACTTCTAAAAGTTTGATTATTAGCAGTGTACATATTCTTTCATTTATATAAAGGGTGCAAAACGACAGATGTGTCCTCTTATTAAAGGTGACACTGAATAGAATAGAAAGCCTTTTATTGTCAATATACACAAGTGCACAGTACCTGTGCAATGAGATTAAAGCAAAACCTTTACAGTGTCAACACAAAGTATAAAAATATAAAATATAAGTATATGAAATATAAAGTATAGGGGGGGGGGGACCTGGTGCACAGTCCTGACTCCTGAGAGCAACTATATACATATATGAAATAGCTTTGTAATAAAATAGCTCTGTAATAAAATAGCTCTGTAATAAAATAGCTCTGTAATAAAATAGCTTTGTAATAAAATAGCTTTGTAAAGTGTGATGAGGGTGTATTTCAAATCTAAATAACTAAATCTGTAGAAAAAAAATCTCTTTAAATGAATGAACTAAGAAGCCGTGGTGGCGTCTGAAGACAAAGTTAAACCTAAAGTAGATTTAAACCCTAAGATGTTTAAAAACTGCATTGCAACTCTTTTGTTTTTACATTTTATTTTAAATCTCAACCGGTTTGTCATCGTCACACATTCATACCGACTCACGATGCATCGTTACGTCCCTAAATGTGGAAATAAATCTACTTTTCCAACAACATAAAAGCATGTTAGTGGTGTACCATTCAGAAAATATCACGTTTCAACATCAATTTTTAGCCTCAAGATTCGATTCAAAATCGATTTTTGATTAAAAAAAGATTCTCACTTTAAACGGTTCACATCATGCACATGTAGCTACTTTTCCCCATGTGATTACACACATTGCAAAAGAAATCGCACCATTGGAGGAACAAATGATTGCTCCATACATGCGGACAATAGGCAGAATTAGGGATAAACACGTTGTCTGAAACTGTTCCCACGCACAACACGCTGATTTACTCACTGCTGTTATTTCACGCCAGATATTTAACCCTCATGTTGTCCTCATGTTGTCCTCATGTTGTCCTCATGTTCTCCTCATGTTGTCCTCATGTTGTCCTCGGGTCAAATTGCACAAATCTCTACTTTCATTAATTTTGGGGCGTCTTATTAAACTTTATAGCATTTGAAAACAAATGGAAGTGTTTTTGAAATAGTATTGAGTAAAAGTTGACATATTCCAGTCTGTGATTATCCAACAACATCCATTCCTGTCTAAACCAGGGCTGTGGTCAAGACCACCTTTGTCGAGTCCAAGACAAGTGCGAGACCAGGACTAGTCAAGTCCAGGTCAAGACCGAGTCCATAAAGGTTTGAGTCTGAGTCAAGACCGAGTCCAGGACAGAAAAAAGGTCTTATGCATAAGAGTCTCAAGACAATCATTTTGGGTTTCACTTTCCCTCCAATATTATTATCAACATAATAAAGACACCTGGACTCGGTCCAGACCAAAAGCCATATTGGGCAAGACCAGCGGCCGAGACCGAGACAAGTCCGAGTCCAAATACTAGCGAATCCGAGACAAGCCCAAGACCATAGAAAAACGGTCTTGAGTCCGGACTCGAGTGCTACAGCCCTGGTTTAAATAATTCCTAATTTCTGCTTTTCTAACTCAAACATTAAGTATAATTTCCTATAAATGAGGTTTATTGACCCTAAATTTCAAAATAACTGTAAAACTAAAGTTATTAGTTAGTGTTACGTACCGTTAAACATCAAAAAAAGTGACAAACACTGAAAAAAAGGGTCAAAAGTGTTGAAAAATGTGACAAAAACGTGATTAAAAGTTAAAAAACCTCAACAAAAGTGCTGATTTTCAATTCAAATGTTATTGATATCGATGCGTTAGGATGTCAGGAGAGACCACAGGGGCCAAGTGTCAATATTTAACTTTTTGAGTCAGCACAGGGAGAAGAGGCTGTATTTCTGCGGCAGGCATTTTACAACAACCCATCTCGGCGTGGTTTCATATTGAGTCGAGTTCCTCTGTGTGGTTCCTGGTTCCGAGAAGCCGACTCCAGAGTGAGTAATAGCGAAGGTGCAGGCCTCCAACTGAGATATCCCCGGCTGAGTCACCGCTCCGAGGCTGCTGTTCCCAGCTACGACTTTCCACCTGATATTATGTTGGTATTTTTAACCCTTGTACGGTATTCGGGGTCAAATTTACCTATTTCAGATTTTTACAAGAAGAAAAATAGGTTAATAAGTTAGATTTTCTTCTACCTGAAAATCAACGTTTTTTCCTCATTTCCTGTGATAATCATGTATTTCTGACTCAATTCAGAACATTATTCTGGATATGACCACTTGTGTTTTTTCCATACGGGATTTTTAACATGAATTAACCTTATGACACAAAACGAACCCCACTTCCATTTTTAAGTGTGTGCTAGTAGAGACTGATGCATTCCCTAAACATAAGTTTTCACATCTGTTTGAAATTGAGATGAAGACAATATTTGTTAATAGATTATGAAGTAAAATTTTATTTCAGAATTGTTTTTAAAACCCCAAATAAGTCCCGGGT
>NC_048411.1:29853725-29855170 GCF_013103735.1 Etheostoma cragini | reverse complement strand
GTAGCTGTTGTGTTTGTGCTGTAGCTGTTGTGTTTGTGTTGTAGCTGTTGTGTTTGTGTTGTAGCTGTTGTGTTTGTGCTGTAGCTGTTGCGTTTGTGGTGTAGCTGTTGCGTTTGTGGTGTAGCTGTTGTGATTGTGGTGTAGCTTATCTGTAAGAGTTGTAGCTTTTGTGTTTGTGTTGTAGCTATTGTGTTTGTGCTGTAGCTGTTGTGTTTGTGTTGTAGCTGTTGTGTTTGTGCTGTAGCTGTTGTGTTGAAAAGTCTCGGCCACCGTATAAATAGGATAACAATAACATTACAGTTACGGTAACGACTACTTACGTTCAGGGAAAATATAGAGGTTTGGATTAAAACACTCAAGAAAAACGAACACTCTTTTTTTGGGTTAAGTATGTTTTTTTTAAATGCATGATTGTATTTCCCGAAATTTTACGTAACTTCCGGCGTTAGCTGTATCCCTTCTAGCCACAACCGTAGCTAAAAACGCTCGTTTGTAAATAACAATACGCTTAATAAAACCTGACTGATTGAAATCATATCATTTTATAACTACAGAAACCCACCGTCTACACCAAAAGCCTTGTCTTTTGTCCAAACGACGAACTTTGTCATCGTGTCCTCCTCGAAACCTTTAAGATCCTCATCAAAACACCCGTTCGAGGGGAATCGCTTACAACCACCGGTCGCCATTTATCCAAAAAGTGTTTATAATTCGCGGTATTTTGCGAGATTTGCGTCACTTCCCATCTAATAAAGACAGACGGCCACACAAACCACGATATAAACTGTATTTAGATTACTTTAAAGTAAAGCATTTGATTGTAGAACTCATTCTTATAACACATCCATGGTACAGCCTGTTGAAAACCTTGCCTTGCAGACTAAATGCAGGGTAAAACAAAACCTGTGACACATAATCTCGCGAGAAGAGTTGGTGGCGCGAATTAACAAGGATTTTCAGATACACAGCGCTCGCTAGCTGGCGGACGTTTCTTCGGTAAACTTGATCTATTCTGTGTGAAACGCTTACAACGTTACATTTTACGTTTTAGTTACAGTAAACTGGTCGCGTTCCGGTTAACTTTGTCTGTTTGCGTCGTGACGGAGAAGTATGTCGGACGCTTTGTCTGATGCCGGCAGCGACGTCAACCAAGATGACACCCAGGAGGATGTTATGACCCCGGCGGAGCTGATAGCCAAACTGGAAGAAGTGAGCTTAAAGTTTACAAAATTATCCTATTTGACGGTAACGTGAGGAGCCTTAGGCCTTTTTAGTGAAATTCCATTGCTAGGCAACAGCCTGGCCGCTTGTTAAATTCATGTCAGTTGATTTCATTACACACACAAGAAATATCAACGGGCCATTTAAAGTGTGTATGTTTACAACTGTGGAGTGGTTATAGTGTGTGTGTGTGTGTGTGTGTGTGTGTGTGTGTGTGTGTGTGT
>NC_048411.1:29852014-29853625 GCF_013103735.1 Etheostoma cragini | reverse complement strand
TGGTTAGCCTTGGTTGAAAAGACATATGAGTGACCCTGGTGATGAACCCAGAACCAGCACCTAGACTGATCGTCTACCTATTATCTTCCCTTCATACGGGGCACAAAGACCAGGCGGCTTTGTTGACAGGGACGGAGTGAAACGAGAGCTTTATGTTGCATGCGGCGTTGTCGAGCCTACGGACCTTCTGCAGACGAGAGCGCAGGTAGCTGCTGAGGACGAAGCGGATCCGGTCTATCTCCATGCGATGGATGCTGGCCTTCGCGTCGCCTTTCTTCACACGCTGCAGGTTGGCTTCCTGTCGGAGAACATGTCAGAAATGAACAGTTTCTTTACTCAGCTCGACATTCAATGACCACAAGAGAATACAAAAGCTTTCTTCTGTCTTAGAGTCAGATTGTTCTTTGACTTGGTTGTTCTTTTCTTCTGTTATTCAAATAGCATTGATTTATTAATGACAGGGACAGTGTACACTAATTAACATTGCTGTAAATGCACCAGAATTAGCCAAAAGGCTATTTTTCATACGTTGTCTCTGGCCAGATCTTAAAATTGTCTCCCTAAAAAACAACACAAAGATTATAGTGAACAATACAAATATAAAAGCAGTAAAACCGATAAAACTCTTCAAATCCCATTGATAAATACAGTGTACAAGTTTGCTATAATCCAGTCATTGGGGTAAAAATGATTATACTACACATTTACACAACAGAAACACACACATTTTATTGCCAACAACTACTTTGTGTGCACATGACAGGTATATAAATTTGAATTACCTGCCAGAATAACTTGATTCAGTACAGTCAGATGGCTGTAAGGACTCCTTTATATTTTATATAAAAGTCTTCAATACTTGCAGGGTGTAAAAAGTAATTTTGGCAAATTGTATTTTGTATAAAAAGTTTGTTTCGTACATACAAAGCTGAAAAACTGTGTGCAAAACAAACAAAAGGGCAGAAAGAGGAAAATGATCGCTTGGAGCACCAGTGGAATAAGAACAGCAGAAAACAGCAGTCATTGGCAAAAGGAGCTCGAGGTTTAGGCTCAAAATGTGTGCAGATTAAAATAGGAACAGGTTTCAGTTTCAAGTGCACAATAATGCAACCTATAACAAGCTGTAATTACCGTTTAGCAAAGCTCTTCAACCTTCACAGATGGTCTACCAGCTGAACTTTACCGCCGTTATATTGTTGACTAGTTTACGTCATAATTACACTTTACATTTTTTAAACTACATAAGTTTTCTGTACAACAATCTTAACGTAACGTAAAGTAACTAAAAAGCTGTCAGATGACTGTAGTGGAGTAGAAAGAACAGTATTTCTCTCTGAAATGTAGCGGAGTAGAAGTAGGAAGTGGCACGAAATGGAAGGACTCCAGTGAAGTACAAGTACCTCGACATTTAACAGTACTGGAGTAAAAGTACTTTCATTTCACCTCTGCCCTTTGGTTACAGCCCTGTACCACAAGGACTGCATGTGCTGTTCTGGGACATAAGTTACGTTGAAAAGAAGGCGGAGTTGTGTACTTGTGTAGTAGCTGTTGTTTTTGTGTTGTAGCTGTTGTGTTTGTCTTGTAGCTGTTGCGTTTGTGTTGTAGCTGTTG
>NC_048411.1:29846012-29851914 GCF_013103735.1 Etheostoma cragini | reverse complement strand
CAAGGCTAACCAGGTGCTGGTTCTGGGTTCATCACCAGGTTCACTCAGGTGTCTTTTCAACCAAGGCCAACCAGGTGCTGGTTCCGGGTTTATCACCAGGTTCACTCAGGTGTGTCGGCCAGAACACCACTTAAGTCCTTACGGGGACAGTCCCCTGTTTTGGTGACCTGTCCCCGGTTTTCACTGTGACTGACAGACCCGAAATTGGAATGAAAGAAAGAAAACAGCGACCAAACGTATCCGATAGTTGTACACAGTACACCCGCAGGCTCCAGACAGCCAGAGCCAGCGCTGCTCAGAGCTCACAGAGGTTTTAGAAAGCCGTATTTTACAATGCTAAAATCACTGATTATTTACATGGAATCTGGTGCGTTTAGCAAACGCAATTTCGCAGACTTTTATGTTTTAAAAAGGATCTTAATCTTTAACAGAAAGGTCGACCTCCTTAGAAATCCTTTCCATAATGTTGTCAGACACTTAGAATATTAATCTGAGTTTGTTAGCAGCAAAACGAGCACTTTTATGCCCGCAAATACAAGCTGGGCAATTATCCTGTTAACTTCCATTCTAGCTTGTTGTGCCGACTGCAGCTATCTCGTTTAATACTGCATCAATGTGAGAGGAAAGTATTTCCTCAATAGTTTTTATTGTATCCAATACTCGAGTGAATGAGTTGTTGCAGAAATGAGAACAGCTCTGGGTCTAATGTCCCCGTTTGAAGTTTTACAAAAATAAAAGCATGATGTGTTTTGGGGGTGTATACGCTTCAGAGATGAACATGTCCCCGGATTTTGTCTGAGAAATCTGGTCACCTTATCTTAAGGACACTTATTCCAGAGTACGAAATGAAGAGCTGAGAGAGAGTTCTTATTCTGGTTATTTATTTCCTCTTTCTTCAATTGTGAAGGTAATTCTGAGTGGGGTTTTCTTCTCATTTTTACTCTTAAGTAAAGTGCCGCTCACATCCAACTGACCGACTAACTCCTTCATACTGCTTAACTGTGTGGCGTCAACTGTAATATACCAACCAGCATGCACTTTGGTACGGAAGAGGATTAGGGCCACTGGTGAAAAATGTTTGTGAGTTCTGACTTTTATCTCAGAATTCTGACTTTTTTTAATTATGAGATTAAAGTCATAATTCTGAGAAAATAGTCAGAACTCACAAATTTTGACTTTGATCTCAATATGGTCAACTGTACTAAATAAATCCGAATTCTGACTTTAATCTCATAATTCTGAGATTAAAGTCATAATTCTGAGAAAATAGTCAGAACTCACAAATTTATCACCAGTGGCCCTAATCCTCTTCCCTACTTTGGCTACCCTGTTACAAGCACTGAATAAAACGGAGTACACGTGAAACATAAAGCACAATATGGTCAACTGTACTAAATAATAGTAACACTAACATAACATTGGTGCCTTTTCTACACCGTATGTCTAGATTGAGAAGTTTTTCCCGCATGTCCTGGAGAGAGAGAAGTCTCGAGGAGAGGGAGATCCGTCGCTGCTTTCCCCCGAGGAGTTTGCCTTTGCCAAAGAGTGAGTATGCAGGGTCTTTCCTGGCTCAGAATGGGTCTTTTGGGGGGGGGGGGACAATGGGTGTGGGGTCTGAGTGTCCTCCCTCAGGACATTTTAAGCATGTAACTGTTCTGATACATTTTTATTAACCAAAAAAACACAAAAACATCAATATATGTAAATATAATGGTCCGCATATCATGGTTAGCGCTGCCTAAAACGCCTGTTGGAGGGCTTTAGAGATTCCTCTTTTCATGTATAATAGAGTACAATCAGAGCTGATTGTTTTTACTTCTCTTTTTGTGACACTTGTGGTTTAAAAGCCCATTTATCTGCTGTGCAGGTACTATGCGAACACAGAAACCTACCTGAAGGCTGTAGCACTGAAGCGCATGCCTCCCAACCTGCAGACGGTGGACATGCTCAAAGCGGGTAACATCTCTTTTGGGTTTTCTATATTTTCTTTTCAGTCTTGAATAAGTTGTTGTTGCTTTATTAGCATGCGCTGGCAGATGTTTGACATGTTCACTGACCATCGCAACAAAACTAAATGTTGTTGAACTATTACAGTGCCCTTTGTCTGTGGTTTTGCTGCTTGTAGAATTCTCCAAAACCAAATTGTATCCCAAAATTTATTTTTTTTGTTTTTTTTATTAGGACCCCAAAACATTTAATATGCAGCTCCGGTGTATACCATTGACTGAAATCTGGTTTTAAATCTGCCAACTTCTTTTTGTAATTGCTTCATATAATTGCACTTTATTTTGAAATCCTTACTCATATTTATTTATCAAATAATTTCACCAATTCCAAAAACAACGTCTTTCTACCTTTCTTATGGTTTTTGTTGTGTTTTGTCTTTGTAATTTGACTCAATGGGGTTGTAAATGAGCGTCGCCCCTCAACCATCGCTCAAGTACATATATATATATATATATAAAAAAAGGAATACTCAAGTAAAAAACCCAAATTGAATTCTTCCCAGTGCCTGAGCCCTGCATGGACTCCTTTGTGTTTCTACGAGTGAAGGAGAGACAGGAAAACATCTTGGTCGAGCCTGAAACAGACGACCAGAGGTACGTTTCAACTCTTGTTGTTGTTGTTGTTGTGGTTTTAAAACACACCAGGGGGCGGTGGCACGTTTCCACATTCACTGCTGATTTAACAGCTGATATAATCTCTACTTCTGCTCTGCTGTCAGAGAGTACGTCGTAGATCTGGAGGAAGGCTCTCAACATCTGATGCGGTATCGGACGATAGCGCCGCTTGTTTCCGGCGGAGCCGTGCAGTTGATCTGAGCGTGGAGGTAATTAACAGTGAGAGTGTGTGTGTGTGTGTCGTCTTCCTCGTTAACTCAACGCCGCCCTCGCACCCCTCCAGCACTGACATCTGCTAATTAATCTCTGCAGCTCTGATATTATATAAACATCTGCTCTGCAGTGACATCTGGATTCATTTTTAGCTTTCTGTCTTGTAATGTTACTACTCCAATTCTAGTTAACACTCTGTTGTTATAACACACATTACACACAGGCCTGAACTACACACACAAGCTCAGTACCTAAACATGCAATAATGGAGAGATGTCAGCATGGGGGGGGGGGGGGGTATCAATACATATCTGGAAGATTCATGTTCCGTTTTATTTATTTATTTGTCTTTAAGGCCCTACAACCATTTTTAACATGCAAGTGACCTCACTGCAACCCAAATATTCTAATTACCCAGTTTGTCCTGAAAAAAATAAGGTTCATATCTTGACTGTAGACAACAGGGTTGATGTTTTACAAGTTATTATAAAATAAATCCAGACGGGGCAATGAACTACAAAAATGGCCTCAGGGCTCAGAGGAACCAATAAGCTCCTTTTCATCTTATCTCGCTCTGCTGGGCCGACACTCCTGTGTCTGGCTCCCCTCGTCTCAAAGCTTTCCTTCATTCCTCTCGGCTCCACATATTGACATGTTAACTATTAAACAATCACATTTTGTTCAGTTCCCACAGTTTAGAATTAGGCAGATTTTGTAATTTCACTGATCTATCAAATAAACCCAGTCCTCTTGTTCCAGGTCTGTCTGTCTGGCGTGGATGCGTTTGGCTCCCGGAGGTCGGAAAAATGAGCAGTGGTCTATTTTTGTAACATGGCGGTAATATGAGGAACATTAACCTGCAGAGGTTACATCTAGGGACGCACCCTTCGTCCTCACTCACTGTCGGGGTGAAGGACAAACTCGTGGGACGGTAACAGACTTTTACGGCTGCGTGTCTTCCAGACGAGTTACTCTGGAAAACAACAGCCACCGTTACTCGTATCGTCGGGAGTGTTCGCTGATGAATGAACCCTGTTCACCAGAGCAGCGTTCGCAGAGCTGCGGGGGTATTTTGGATCTTTTTTAATCATGTCACATCATAGGTTTGGTTACCAAATCATAATGTATTCTTCTGTGTTGGTGTCTGTGAGGTTGCTAAAGAAAAGTCTAATCTGCTGATTGGTTTTATTTTTGTTTCTTTCAAACAAACATGCAAAACACTGTTTAAAATGAAGGCTAGTACTGAAGTCCCACTGATTTATTTGACATGTTTGGGGGGAAATGCAGCGAAACAAGAGCGGGGTTGGTAGTTGTGTATTATTAGTAGTAGTTAGTTGGGTATTATATACCGGGGCTGTAGTCAAGTCCACGTTTGTTAAGTCCAAGACCAGGACTAGCTGAGACCGAGTCCAAATGAGAGACAGTTAATACAGACACAGAAACCAAAGAATCCTCTTTAAAACAACTCACTTACAGTGTAATATAATCCGTTACCTGTCACAGAGGAGAGACTAGAACATTAATCACATTTAACAAGCTGGAATTTATCAGAATTTTCTATCATTACAATTTTCAAACTGCTTATTGGATAATTTAAGAAAAGTTGGGGATTAATTTATTAATCTACAACTAATCAGGTTCATTTTTGCAGCTCTAGTACCAAGTTACACACTAAATCCCACGTTGTCTTCATGTTGTCTTCATGTTGTCCTCATGTTGTCCTCATGTTGTCCTTATGTTGTCTTCATGTTGTCCTCATGTTGTCTTCATGTTGTCCTCATGTTGTCCTCATGTTGTCCTCATGTTGTCTTCATGTTGTCCTCATGTTGTCTTCATGTTGTCCTCATGTTGTCCTCATGTTGTCTTAATGTTGTCTTCATGTTGTCCTCATGTTGTCCTCATGTTGTCCTGATTTTGTCCTGATTTTGTCCTCATGTTGTCCTCATGTTGTCCTCATGTTGTCCTCATGTTGTCTTCATGTTGTCTTCATGTTGTCCTCATGTTGTCTTCATGTTGTCTTCATGTTGCCCTCATGTTGCCCTCATGTTGCCCTCATGTTGTCCTCATGTTGTCCTCATGTTGTCCTCATGTTGTCTTCATGTTGTCTTCATGTTGTCCTCAGGTTGTCTTAATGTTGTCTTCATGTTGTCCTCATGTTGTCCTCATGTTGTCCTGATGTTGTCCTCATGTTGTCCTGATTTTGTCCTGATTTTGTCCTCATGTTGTCTTCATGTTGTCCTCATGTTGTCCTCATGTTGTCCTATATCAATGTTCTTTTTTAATTCCCCAAAATAACATGATTGATTCCACCCAACGCTCTTTGCCAAGTACAAATCTCTACTTTCATTAATTTTGGGGCGTCTTATTCAATTTTATAGCATTGTAAAACAAATGGAAGTGTTTTTGAAATAGTATTGAGTAAAAGTTGACATATTCCAGTCTGTGATTATCATCAACATCCATTCCTTTAATTTTAGTATCAATAATTCCTAATTTCTGCTTTTCTAACTCAAACATTAGGTATAATTTCCTATAAATGAGGTTTATTGACCATAAATTTCTATTTTTATTTCAAAAAATAAGTGTAAAACTAAAGTTAATAAGTTAGTGTTACGTAGGGTTTAATGTCAAAAAAATGTGACACACATTGAAAAAAAGGGGAAAAAATGTAAGAAGTTAAAAACATAAAAAGCATCAATAAACGTGTTAATTTTCAATTTTGACAGGAAGACAACACAAGGGTTAAAGTGTGTGACGTTTTATTTTATAATTACATTAATATATATATATATATATATATATATATATATATATATATATATATATATATTTATATATTAATGTTCAGTTAACTTTGCATCTCTTCCTCGGTTTCCACATCCAGAATTTTAATTATGGTTTTAACTCTTGTCTGCTTCACAAGTTTAATTTGGCCCTGAAGGAATGTTGTCTTCTCCGAGACATAATTGATGTGATAATAATAATATTATGTAAGCGTCCCAGAATTTTAACATAGGTGGGTGTATACTTATGTCCCTGTATTTTAACATAGGGGGGTGTATACTTAT
>NC_048411.1:29843529-29845797 GCF_013103735.1 Etheostoma cragini | reverse complement strand
TGTATTTTAACATAGGGGGGTGTATACTTATGCCCCTGTATTTTAACATAGGGGGGTGTATACTTATGCCCCCTGTATCCAGGAGTGTTATGTGGACTTGCCAGACCCTCTTCCGCAGGACTGTGGAGGAGGGTCCACGGTCTGCACGGTGCACACGTATAGTACAGGGATTCTTGAACAGCCTCCAGTTGGGTGACCGCTGTTGATTTGAAACCCAAAACCTCTGCATCACAAATACCAACGTCTTTGAGATCCAGGTCTGGGTACTGACTCTCTCTGGGGCAAAGATCTTCTCGGGACAGGATCCGTCTGAGAATAGAGACGGGATGACTCGAATAGTTTCCACGATGCAGAGCCGAGTTTGGCACGGTGGACTGACTCAGTCTGCATGCCTACAAGGAGACAATGCAGATTAATCTCCTTTTTAGTCCATCTTTAACCCTCGTGTTGTCTTCCCGTTCACCATGAACTCGTCCAAATTGAAAATGAACATTTTTTGGTGCTTTTCCGATTTTTTTTCCCGCTTTTTCTGATTTTTTTTCTCACTTTTTCCAGCTTTTGGCGCTTTTGTTTTTTTAAACCTGAGTCGGTTTGATAATAGATTTCACACTTATTCTTGGAATTCATGGTCAACAAAGCTCATTTATATCAAATAAAACATAAATTTTAAGTAAAAAAGGCAGAAATTATGAATTATTTTGACTAATAGTGAAGATCTGAGGATGTTGAGTGGATCTCAGATGGGTAGATGTCAAAGTTTAGTCCGGATACTGGTTTGAAACCATTAAAAAATAAACATACAAATGCTATAAGATTAAATAAAACACCCAAAAACTTAACTGAAAGTAATCATTAAAATTACCTGAACAACGCATGAAATCCTCCATGTTATTTTTGGGCAATTTGGTTGAAAGGAATCCATATTTCAGATATAAAACACTTTATAATGGGACGACACACGGGTTAAACTATGTCCCACAAAGCACAACTTCTCTTTATAAATAAAAACAGATACATGTGTGTTTGTTAATCTCACTTCAATTTCATATTAATTATTGTAGTATTTTTGCACCAAAACATTCGTACATAGTAACCAATCTATCGTAAATTAAACGTGCAAAGACCAAAAAAAAACACTGCTTATTGAGTGTCTCCCTTTAACATTTGTCCCTTTATACATATATATTAATATGTATGATTACATATTAATATGTAACAACAAAGTAAAAGTCAAAAGAAAAATCCAATGACAGAACATAATATACACATCAAAGACAAAAACAATGGAGAAAATAAAATAAAACAGACAAATAAAATGATAAATAAACAAAATATAAAATTTCAACTTCAAAATGTGAATGGAGAAAACTTTGAAAGTTAAATTCTCGTGTAAATTACACAATAAAAGAGCGATTACTTGTTGTCTGTATTTCGATACGGAGCCACAGAAAATATAGTAATACTGATTTATACTCCATTTTTCGTGTTAGTTTCACTCGTTATTTTCACATTGTTCACATGTGTGACAAATCTTTTTGAATTTCACATTTTTTTCCGCATTTTCCATTCTTTTTTCAAGAGTTTCAGACGCCTAATTTCCACATTTTTGGCGTTCTTTTATGTTTGACAAGGTTCTTTGGGGTCTGTTTATTTTTAATATTGTACTATATAATTATATAAAATTATTTTTTATATAATTATTATATAATTTATTATTATATAATAATTGTTATATTATAATAATAATAATTTTATTAATGATAATTTTATTATTATATAAAAATAATTGTTTTTACATTTCACAATATTGGCATTTTTTGGTCTTTGTTTTCCGCTTTTTTCAACTGTTTTTTTCTGGATTCCAGATGCTTAATTTCAAAATTTTTGGGGTTCTTTGATGTTTGACTGGGTTCTTTGGGGGTTTTTACTTTTTTATTATAATCCTTTTTGCATTAACATTTATTCCACATTTTTGGCATTTTTTTGTCTTTGTTTTCCGCTTTTTTCATCCTTTTTTCGACACTTTTTTTTCTAAATTGCAGACGCTTAATTTAAACATTTTTGGGGTTCTTTTATGTTTGACAAGGTTCTTTGGTTCTTTTTTTTTTAAATTTTTTAAATTTTATTTTATTTTATATTACGCTTTTCCCCCAATTTTTTTTTTGCCTTAGTTTACTGTTGCCGTAAATGATCTGAAATTTAAACCAAAGGAGTGTAAAACAACATAATGCAACCAGAAAAATGTAGTGGATTGGTCCTGGGATGGGG
>NC_048411.1:29842106-29843519 GCF_013103735.1 Etheostoma cragini | reverse complement strand
GGGGGGGGACACGGAGGTATAAATAGGGTGCTGTGTGAGAGCTGCTGCAGAGGCATGACTGACACTACACACATCAACTTGCTGCTCATGGGAGTTTGTAAGTAAGATTTCAAATATATTTACTAATTCCTCTCTGAAAATAAAACTGCATCACGTGTATCAGGTCAATGTTTTCCTCTATTTTAAAGAACTCCAACCACAACATTGAGGATTATATTCCCACCGCTGAACACCAGACTACCAGTACGGAGATGTCCAGTACAACGTAAGTGCTTAACTCTCCTGTTGTCCTCGGGGTCAAAGTGACCAATTTACAAAAGGATTATATATCAGAAATATGACCAGAAATGTTGTAAAAAGTGACAAATGTTGTAAAAAGCTTCAGAAACGCAGGAAAAAAATCAACAAAAACTATTTTCTTTTCTTAAATGCTGAAAAAAGTGACCAAACAAAATTGCAAAAATCGCCAAAGGTGACAAAAAATTGTGACAAAAAAAATTGGTAAATGTGAGAAAAACAAATTGTTAAAAAAACTACAAAAACATAATAAAAGTGACAAAAAAATTGGGAAAAAATCTACAAAAATGTTGAGAAAACTGTAGAAAAGAACCCATCAAAAACACCCAGAAAAACACAAAGTTGCAGTGATTCTGTTGCCGTGATGTGCAATTAGTCTTGCATCACTTCTTTAATTACTATCAAAGAGAGAGGGGGAATTTAGTATGTCACCTTAATCTCGTGATGCATTCGCTAATGCATCTCATTAAAGGCTAACTTCCGTTTTTTTCAACCTGGACCCCATTTTGCCGAATTTC
Source organism: Etheostoma cragini (assembly GCF_013103735.1). Classification (NCBI taxonomy): domain Eukaryota; kingdom Metazoa; phylum Chordata; class Actinopteri; order Perciformes; family Percidae; genus Etheostoma; species Etheostoma cragini. The sequence goes on along the minus strand of NC_048411.1, from coordinate 29,842,704 downwards.
TTTGGGTCTAAGGGTCTGATTGGAACAACAATCTTTGAAATTGGTCCAGTATTAAACAACACAGATAGTTGCAATGGAACTTCAATTGGCAATTGCTACTTCAGTTAGCATCTACTAAAGTTCTGCTTTTACCAGAGACCGTCTCAGATTATTATTCTAAGTGTCTGCCAAAATTATGGAAAGGATCCCTACAGAGAGAGAGCTTTTAGTTGAAGAGTAAAATCCTTTTTGTTTAACATGAATCATGTCATTCAAAGTCGACAGAAACAAAATAAAAATATCAAAAGCTGCCTTGGATTGTCTTTCTACTGTTCCAACAATCAGAACTTTGGTTTGGTTGAAATAAAGCCTTAACTCACCCATTTACATATGGAGATATGCTGCTCTATACACGCTAAAAGTAGAGATTATTTACATGGAGTCTGGTGGAGATATGCTGCTCTATATACGCTAAAAATAGAGATTATTTACATGGAGTCTGGTGGAGATATGCTGCTCTATACAAGCTAAAAGTAGTGCATATTTACATGGAGTCTGGTGGAGATATGCTGCTCTATACAAGCTAAAAGTAGTGATTATTTACATGGAGTCTGGTGGA